>NC_086321.1:331577550-331882850 GCF_036172605.1 Pelobates fuscus
AGTACGAGCCCTTCCAAACTCCTACATGGTGCCATGTTGGTCTGTTTGCACACCGTTCCCTATGGAACCATTTTATCCGACCATAGCTAGAAGACGAATGGAGAATCCTTGGGACAATGACCCACTAATCTTCTGATCTATGCTTGAGGCAAGTGGACCTCGTGTCACTGTGATAAAAATGAAGACTTGTACCGCGTAATTCAGGATTGATATAAACACACTGTTTTATAGTAAACCGACACGTAATTCAAGAGACTTGCACCAGAACGGGTACAGTAGTCTACAGACAGCTTATGGCAGGTATTAAAGTATCTATGGAAAATATGCAGGTTCAATAAATGTATGCTAGAATTATAAAGCTACTTGCATGCTCCGGGTTTAAATAGCATTATATCTAATTATATGCATTTTTAATTAGTTGCAATTTCTCTGTAAGTATTCCAGAAAAATCTACTTAAAATATATCCCCCCACACACAACTACTGCTGGATTGCAACAGCCAGGACAGCCCGCTTGTTGTCCCCAGTAATAGCTGCTTGTAAACGGTTAAAAAGAATTTAAAAATGAAGTAGTATATCACTCCGATACGGCACAGCTCTTCCAATACTCTATTAACGTCTTCTGTGCCAGAGAGGGTTGTAATCTATTAATGTACTAACATTAACACCGCATAGATATACATCATGTTAGGCCTTAATTTTCACTATTGTAGATCTGGCACATCTTGAGCAAGTTATAAATTCCCATTCGCTCAATCTCTCACACACACACAATGCTTAATGCGAAGAGAGCCCTGTGCCAAATCCTGGAAACTTAAATCCTTTGGCACCCAATTCTTGCTGCATCTCTATTATCTGAATTGCTACTCTCTGTATTGTTCACTGTATAAATCCTTTGTGTTGGCTAATCTAGTGGGTTAACTCTTAAATGTCAGATGGATGATGGTCAGCTGATTCTAGTGTTAAAGAGACATTCCATGGTTAGCTTTACCTCTTGTTTGATAATCTGCTGAGCAGATGAGTGGTTGTTAACCAATGTGTGGAACCAACACTGCTGTGCCTCAAAACACCTTAAAGTATGTCACAGACACTATGATTTCAGAGCTATAACAGGTTAAATGCTAAAAGTGCTAGCACTTAACCCCTTAAGGACACATGACGTGTGACATGTCATGATTCCCTTTTATTCCAGAAGTTTGGTCCTTAAGGGGTTAAAGGGCTACTCCAAGCACTGTTACTGCTGCAGCCCACTGTAAATGATGTGATGAGTACCTTGGCTCCGTTGCGCTGTAATGGGTCAAACCGTTTAGCAACTGTTCACCTTCTTACCTAGGTCCCTTCAGACTCTGAGGCTCCATTCAATGACAGTGAAGTGCTTTTGGCTATTGCGGAGCTGCAGACAATCCAGGCTCCAATCGTTGGCTGAGAGCACCAGCTGACCACTTTTGGGCCATGAATGGCACACTGTGCATTGAAATTTGCACAGACTTGACATTAGTCAGCCCAGAATTCTTGCTGGCTGGCTAATGACACTGCAGGGGGTGGAGTTACACCTTCAGCTGTAAAGAGGCTAAACTCCATATGTGCAGATTTTCCTAGCAAAGTGCTGCACAAAAAGACTCCACGCACCATCACCACTTCAAATCACAGAAGTGGTCATGGTGCTTGGAGTAACCCTTTAACCCCTTAAGGACACATGACATGTGTGACATGTCATTATTCCCTTTTATTCCAAAAGTTTGGTCCTTAAGGGGTTAAGATAATGATTTGTTTGTTGTTTTTTGTTAGCATAAATTTTGGATTCTCTTTTGTGTTTAGATTTAATACCTGTGATGATCAATCACGAAGTGGTAAGTTGCTCCCAGACTGTCCCTGACGTCCCATTGAAGTCAGTGGAAGAGCTATTGTAAATGTTTCCCTCATACATATCCATGGAATATATATTAAAAAAAAAAAAAATCTGCATATTCATATTTGCTCTTGCTGGACTGTCTCACTGCACAGACATCTGCCAAAAATACACATGGCAATTTCGATAACTAAACGTACATAACATATAAATGTTGCATAGCATGTCAATGGCCCTTATGAGTATCACACATCATTAGTCCTCGAGGCATTTCACCCATGGCATCCATTATGGGCTTTATTCAGTTAACATTGAATGAGGTTGAATTGCAAATTGAAAAGCTGTGGCTGTAACAAAATTAGAGAATTTAAAAAAAAAAATGTTTTACCTAAATGTTGCTATTATGTTTTCAATTAACTACAATATGATGCTAAATATATAAAGCCTCATACTTGGTTGCAGCATATATGCCATATGCAGGATGAACTGGATATTCTTTTTTTTTTAAATGAGTTATTTATAAAAGTAGGGGTAGTTTGAAGACAGCATTTCGTATATCTAAGCAGAAATCTCCAGTCGATTGCGCTCTGCTCTAAACAGAACATTGATAATGCTGCGCTAACTCATTTGTGTCAAAACACACTCCTGTATGTCATAGCTTCCCAGCATGCCTTCTCCACTCAACAAAACCCTATGCCATTATGATCCAACACAAATTAAACTCTCATCACATATTTGAGAAAAGGGATTGGCCACAGCTTTCTTCAAGCAGACATTTGCACCGTAAGATTTTGAAGAACCATCCACTGCATGGTGGAGGAAGCCGTAACCCCAGGCAGGTGTAATCAGTTAAGAGTTTGGTTCCTGCTACAATTTGCCATGAACAGGAACCCCTCTTCCAATGCTCTTCATCTTCAGAGTAACCTATCGTACACGTGCTGGACAGAGCAATAACTGTAGGTGTTGACTATAAAATAAAAGGCTAAAAACAAAGAAGTTAGAGAAGGAAAAAAGTGGGTCTTTTACGGGCACTAAAGGACCTTCTACCTGGCTTCTAGAATTCCAGATAAAATAGGAAAGTGTGTAGCAATGTGTGTAATGTTATACACATTTACTATTTTGTATCCACTTATCCATATCTGCCTTACTGTCCTGTCAAATGCGCATTTGAAGGCTTTGTTCAAGATGTTGAGGTCAATCTCATTGAGATGGACTTCATTACATCTCATTAAAGGACCACTATAGGCACCCAGACCACTTCAGCTTAATGAAGTGGTCTGGGTGCCAGGTCCAGCTAGCTTTTACCCTTTCTTTTATAAACATAGCAGTTTCAGAGAAACTGCTATGTTTATACTGAGGGTTAAGCCAGCCTCAAGAGCCTCTAGTGGCTGTCTCATTGACAGCCGCTAGAGGCGCTTGCGTGCTTCTCACTGTAAAAATCACAGTGAGAGCATGCAAGCGTCCATAGGAAAGCATTATGAATGCTTTCCTATGCGACCGGCTGAATGCGAGCGCGGCTCCTGCCGCGCATGCGCATTCAGCCGATGACGTCGCGAGGAAGAAGAGGAGGAGGAGGAAAGCTCCCCGCCCGGCGCTGGAGAAAGAGGTAAGTTTAACCCCTTCCTCCCCCAGAGCCGGGCGGGAGTGGGTCCCTGAGGGTGGGGGCACCCTCAGGCCACTCTAGTGCCAGGAAAACGAGTATGTTTTTTTTTTTTCCTGGCACTAGAGTGGTCCTTTAAGTTGATATTGTCCTCTTACAGTTCATAGTGGTGAACCACAAGTCTACAAGTTGGGAAACAACTGACACTTAGCCTGCTCTAGAGCATGGGGATTGCCTAAGGAAGCCCATGCTGGACATGAGACAACTTTAAATCAAACAACAGAAACCTCGGAGAATAAGGCATAACACCTTGAAGGATCCTGCTTAATGGCCTGCACAAGAGCAACAGTCCACAAATGGCCAATTTTGTGTCCCCACAAAACTGTGGAATGAAAGGAACACTATAGTGTTAGGAAAACAAACCTGCATTCCTAACACAATAGTTTGCCCCTGTCCCTAAAACTTTAGATCCCCCTGTGCACATAAAAGGGTTAAAAAGCCTTTTAACACATGTGCCTTAATTTCAGGATAGGTCTCCTCCCACAGTGAAGTTATGCAACGCGTGTGCACATAGCTTCTCTATAGTAAAGCATTAAATCAATGCTTTCCTATGGTGATTTTAAAGACGTTGGATGTCCTCGTACAAAGCAAGATAATGTCCAATATCGTCTCACGGAGTTGAACTCAGGAAACTCCTCTAATGAAGCCCACGGAACAACGCAGAGGGGGAGTGGGCCTTGACAGGGCCAGAGAGTGGGCAGGGTTAAGAATTGGGGGTGGGCTTAGGGTAATGCAGCGTGGGGGTGGTCTAAGAGCGAGTTAAATAGCGGCCATCTTAGAGAGGAGCCATTTTAACAGAAATTCACTCACCTGTTCTTTGTCAGGTCGGTGGGTTTCCTCTGTTTTCTCGTTTCTGCAGGTATGGCGTCGTTAGAAGAAATCCTGGAGGGAGTCCGAGCGGCTGTCAGGGACCGGGGCATGGAGTGGCTACATCAGCAGCTCGGCACTGCTGCAACTTCCCGGGAGCCGGAGCGGAGGCCTACACGGAGGACGAGGCCGCCACAGCGTCTCAGCCCGGGTGTGGCACCCGCACCTCGTCGTCGGAGGAGCCCGTCGGTAGAGGATAGGGAAATGGCGACTGGTTCCGGCAGCGGTTTGTCGAAGCAGGCGGCGCCGGTCACTGGGACGGCTAGCCAGGCGAGGAAGGCCACGGCGAAGGGAGCGCGGGGGAAGATGGCGCCCCGCGGATCTGCGGTTGGCAGGAAGGCGGGAACGGAGCCGGTTTCCAGGACAGCTGTCGAGAAGAGTGGGTCGGGAAGCGGCCAGGAGGCCAGGGAGGCCGGATTGTCGGGAAGCGGTGAGTCGAACACCAGGGGGGGTTTTGGGAGTCGGGGCGAGAGTGTTGCTGCAGGCTCTTCACTAGCGGTCCCGTCTCAGGAGCAAGGGGATCAGGTCAGCAGTGGACAGAGGGCGGCCTTATCGAGAGCCAGGTCGGGGAGCAGGACAGAGGGAGGAGAGAAGGGGCGCTGCGAGCTCAGCCACAATTCGAAGAGAGCGGCAACAGCCAGGGATGCTTCTGGTAGTCAGGCGGTAGTGGTCAGCGGAGGACAGGAGACGACGAGTAGCGGCCAGCCGGGTTGGGATGGGCCAGGGCCCATGACAGCTGGTGGAGGCAGGCGAGGCAGAGACGTGCGGGAGGGCCCGGCAGGCAGCTCCCAGGGGGGTCTGAATAAGAGGCCTAGTGTTTGGAGGGGAAGGAGCGAAGAGCGGCGCAGCGCTAGCGCCAGGCACAGCAGAAGTAGGTGCACGGACAGAGGTCGGATGAGTGTGGACAGGAGCCCGTCGCGGGACAGGCGTAGCATCTCCAGGCACAGTTGCGGAGTTAGGCAGCGGAGGTCCGTTTCTAGGAATTGGAGGGGGAATAGTCGGCTGAGTGCATCCGGTTCTTCAGATAGGAGTGGCCGGGATCGGAGGCTGAGGTCTGTCAGCAGGGACCGCAGGGCGGCAAGGAAGAGCCGGGACTGGGACGGAAGGGAGGAGCGTAGGGAGCACGGGCGGGCAGGGGACCGATCGAACAGACTGCCCAGGTTATCGTCTCCTTACAGGTCGCGGAGTCACACGCCAGCGGTTCCGAGGAGAGACCAGGAGAGCAGGAGTCGGCGTGTCGGGGCCGGTGGAAGGACGGCATCCCCTGGGCCTGAGGCGGCCGGGGGCAACAGTGGTGAGTCGAGCTCTGCATTACATCCAGGAACACTCATAGGCTGTTTGAAATCTTTATTGGACTCCTGGGAGGAAGGTAGGGAGTCACAGCAGTTTGGTAGAGTATGGGCCACAGACGGGGACCAAGGTAAGGTAGTTACTAGTAGAGGTTCGTTATCGGGGGGGGTTGCCAGTGGGGACGCGAATGCCGCGCTTCCGCCGGTGGAATAGACTGAAGGGGCGTCTGAGCAGGAGGCAGGTTTTGGGGACATCTCGGAGGCCGCACGGCAAAACGTGCACGTGTCCTTCGCGGGTCCCCTTGGCTGTCATTTAAAAGGGGAGGTGAAGGAAAAGATATGGAAAGGTGAGTTCGTGGAAATCTTTTCCCTTCTCCTCCTAGAGGAGTTCCTAGACCTCAAGGAGGAGGACAAAAAGGACGCCAAGAAGGAGGAGGAGGAAAAGAGGCGTAAGTATAGGAAGATCCCGAAGACTTTTGGGAATTGGCTGCGGGCATTTTGTATTTTGGCCAGCGTTATAGGCGAAAAGCGTCCGGATTGCTGTTCCCAGCTATTTTGCTATCTCGACGGAATAGGTGATGCGTACCGGACTTATGGGGGGCTGGCATGGTGGAAGTACGACGAACAGTTTCGTCAACGGCTAGCAGCGAATGCATCCATGCGGTGGGACCAGATGGACCTGCCGCTATGGATGCGGCTGATGATGGCGCAGAAATCTGCTCCCTTTCCGGGGACAGCCGGCGCGGCCACTGGGAGCGCTGCGTCGGCGGGTCCGAAAAAAGGTTTTTGCTGGGCGTTTAACGAGGGCCAGTGTAAATGGGGGGCTTCGTGTAGGTTTAGACACGAGTGTTCCGGTTGCGGCGGGAGCCACGGGGTCAGTAGATGCTTTAAAAAAGGGAAGAGTAGCACAGGGGGAGGTACGACAGGAACCGCTGCTACAGCGACTACCGCTGGGGCGGTCCCCGGTGAAGGTCGACGTGATGTTGCCTTGGCTAAGGCAATACGATAGTCAGCGAGATGCAGAGTTTTATGGAAGGGTTTCACGGAAGGCTTCCGGATCCCCTTCAAGGTAAAAGGTCCGAGTGGGGTTAGCGCAAATCTTAAGTCTGTAATGGAGCATCCGGGGGTGGTTGGGGAGAAGTTGTTGAAAGAAGTTTCCTTGGGTAGGATGGCGGGTCCGTTCGCGGCCCCGCCATTGGCGGATCTGCGGATATCCCCTTTGGGTGTGGTTCCCAAGAAGGAACCGGGTAAATTCCGTATGATTCATCATTTGTCGCACCCGAAAGGGGGTTCGGTGAATGATGACATTGACGCGGACTTGTGCTCGGTCTCCTATACATCATTCGACAAAGCCGTCGAGCTGGTACGGAGAGCGGGTCGGGGGGCGTTAATGGCGAAGGTGGATGTGGAGGCAGCGTTTCGGCTGCTCCCCATCCATCCGGATTGTCATCACCTCTTGGGTTGTCATTTCGAGGACGGGTTCTTTGTAGATTTGTGCCTGCCTATGGGTTGCTCCGTGTCATGCGCCTATTTTGAGAAGTTTAGCACGTTCTTGGAATGGGTGGTGCGCAAAGAGTCGGCGGGGGGATCGGTGGTGCACTATCTCGATGATTTCCTATGTGTCGGCCCTCGTGATTCGGGTAGGTGCGGTCAGCTGCTGGGGACTCTGCAGTGGGTGTCGCATGCATTCGGGGTGCCTTTAGCTGAGGATAAGACAGTGGGCCCCACTACGTGCATTTGTTTCTTGGGTCTGGAGATTGACTCGTGTGCCGGTGAGTGCAGGTTGCCAGTAGATAAGCTGCAGGTTTTACGACAGGTGGTAGGCGCGGCAAAAAGGGCAAGGAAGGTTACGTTAAGGGGCTTGCAATCTCTTCTAGGGAGCCTTAACTTTGCATGCAGGGTCATTCCTATGGGGAGGATATTCTGTAGGAGGTTGGCTCAGGCAACCAGCGGGGCGCGGCGGCCGTCTCACTATATTAGAGTGTCCGCCGACATGAGAGAAGATCTAGAGGTGTGGGATCATTTTCTGACCAATTTTAATGGAACGGTGTTTTTTAGGGAGCTGTCTGTGTCGTCTGAGGCTATAGGGTTGTTTACGGACGCGTCGGGCAGTATTGGTTTTGGTGCTTATTTGGCGGGGGAATGGTGCGCGGAGGGGTGGCCGGACACGTGGTTGTCATCCCCGCTTATCAGAAACCTGGCGTTTCTGGAACTGTTTCCCGTGGTGGTCGCGGTGTCACTCTGGGGCAAGGAGCTTGCCAATAAGAGGGTCACATTTCATTCAGACAACATGGCAGTAGTGCAGGCGATTAATAGCCTGTCTGCTAGCTCGCCTCCGGTGGTGCGATTGTTGCGGCGGTTGGTTTTGCTCTGTATGTCATCTAACATTGTGTTTAAGGCTAGGCACATTCCGGGGTGTAAGAATGTGGTGGCTGATGCTCTATCTCGTTTACAGTGGGAACGTTTTTGGGAAGCGGCTCCTGGTGCAGCGAAGGTGGGGCAGGTGTGCCCAGTCGAAATGTGGCAACTCGGGATGGCCTGCTTGGGGAGTGCATAAGGAAGTCGCTGGCGCCAAGCACCTGGTCAGCGTATGTTAAGGTCTGGAAAGTATGGGAGGAGACGGTGCTTCAGGTAGGGGGGGAGCTTTCCGCGGAGCGGAGGCTGGATGTTTTGTTGTGGATTCTTTGCCAATTGTTTGTTAAGCAGGCCTCGCCGGCCATGGTCGACAGACATATGTCGGCTCTGGCTTTTTTATTTAAGTTCAACGGGTGGGAAGATGTTACTAAACATTTCTTGGTTCGGCAGGCTATCAAGGGCTTCAGGAGAGGGAAGAAAACGGCTGACTCGAGGCGGCCGGTGTCTTTCGGGATGCTTCAACAGTTGGTGGAGCTGCTACCCTCGATATGCCGCTCGCCTTTCGAGGTTGAATTATTTGCAGGTGCATTTGTGTGGGCCTTTTTTGGGGCGTTTCGAATCGGCGAGCTGGTGAGTGTGAACAAGGCGGGGGTTGGGGGTCTGCAGCAGGAAGACGTGGTAGTCAGCACTGACAGGGTGAGTATCAGATTGTGCAGGTCAAAAACGGATGTTTTTGGAAAAGGCTGGTGGTATTGTACGGGTTTCCGGGGTCCAAGGTGTGCCCGGTGTTGCGGGGTGCTAGTTATTTAGCGCTCCGGCCAGAGGGTAAGGGCTGTTTTTTCGTACACGCTGACGGGTCAGCGTTGTCACGTTTCCAGTTTACCAGGGTCTTCCGGATGGGACTGGGGAAGATGGGCCTGGAGCCCATGCAGTTTGGTACTCATTCATTCCGTATAGGGGCCGCGACAGAGGCGGCGAGGTTAGGTCTGGGTGACGAGAGGATAAAAAGGATTGGTAGGTGGGAATCCTTGCGTTTCCGATCGTATGTGAGGCCAGACAGGCTGGTGTAAGTTCACAAAAAAAAAAAAAAAAAAAACGCATTTTGAAAGTTAAGTATTTTGAGTGGTGGTGTTGGTGACGGGACGGTGGTTTGGATGACGAAGTACTAACTTTTATTTCATTTCAGGTTGGACGGTGTGGGTGATCAGCCATTCGTTCGTGTATTGGGCACAGAAGAGAGCTGCAGCTAGAAGGCGCGGAACACAGCTGGGCTTTCCTCGGGAGCGGGTGGCGATCTCATGGTTTGGTTTTAGGGGATTTGGCTGGCAAGGTTTGAGCAGTGTTTTGTTCAGGAAAGTGTATGGGGGGGCGAAGCCTGATGTGGTAGTGTTGCATGGCGGGGGGAATGATTTGGGTCTTGTCCCTCAGAGGGAGTTAGTGAGATGGATGAAGAGGGACATGGACCGGCTGGTAGGGCTGGTCCCTGGCGTTGTAGTGGTGTGGTCGGAGATGGTCCCCCGATTTGCGTGGAGGCACGCTAGGGACTTGGATGCGGTAGCCCGTTGCAGGGGCAAGGTGAATAGGGCAATGTCAGCATTTATTAGACGTTTGGGGGGAGTAGTTGTCCGACACAGGGAGTTGGAGGGCATGTTGCCCGGTTATTTCAGGAGAGACGGGGTTCATTTGTCAGATGTAGGGACTGACTTGCTGAACCTGGGTTTTCAGGAGGGTATTGATAGGGCCCTGTTTTTGTGTAGTGGGGGTCGCGCATGTCCTTAAGGGGTCAAGGCATGTGCTATGGCGGAACAGGGCATGGTAAAGTCGGAAGTTGGCTGGAATTGGAAGTGGATAGGCCAAGGCCTAGGCCGGAGTAGGCCAGGTGGATAAGAGTGTTGGTAGGTTCAAGCTCTTCGGTGGCTACGAACCTAGGGGGTAGGGGTGTCTGGGTACACCCCTACAGTTACGTTTGGTTGGGGCCTCTTTGGTAGGCCGTGTGTTATAAGTTAAATGTTATTGAAATGTTATTTATTGTTTAAGTGCTAGGGTCATTGTCAGGGGTATTGTATGGGGGGATAGTAACAAAATGTCAGAAATGACAATGACCCTAAATTTGTTAATTTGTTTGAGATTTAATAAAGCTGTGGACGTTATACTCCAACAGAATAACTGGTGTCCGAGTCTTATTAAGGTAATTTTAAACTAACACCTGCCGAATAACGACAGTGCCTATGTCATGGCTATCTGGTAGACAGCCACTAAAGGAGTTTAATTCTGCAATGTAAACATTGCAGTTTCTCTGAAACTGCAATGTGTTCCCTTGCAGGCTTAAGGGGGCGGGGGCACTTCACACAGACCACTTCAATGAGAATAAATGGTCTTGGTGCCTATAGAGTCCCTTTAAAGTAATGTAAATCCATCCCACACAGCACAAAGTTCAGCATTTGTTGTCGTCCCCCTCTTATTTCCCTACCACCAAAGTCAAGCTATCTTCATTGTGATATCAAGGATCCCGCCATAAGGTCTCTCCTGAGCATACCAGGTTAGTGGAATGCCCAATGGTTATGCAAGGGGGAAACATCTAAAATACTTTATAAGCAGTGAGGGTGAACATATAAACTAATCTGATCTATTTCCCGCCTGCCAATCCTGGCTCTTCCAAAACACCTCAATCAAGAGCAACTGTTGAAGCTTCTCTCCTAAATGAATGAGTAGCAAATACTTTAGTATTTAACCTTATCCTGTACAAGCAACTGCAAAAAAAAAAAACTTTTTAAAAGGACCAATCCTGATGCAATAAAAAAAGAAAGTGTCAGAAGGGCTACAACCCATGTAAGTTAAAATCTGAAAAACTGAACAGTTCCATGCTCCCACAGTGTGAATAACTACCTATGCTCCATACCAAACCTATCTGTCTTAGACCTCCTAATCCACAAGCAAAAAGTATCAGCCAGCAAAGTAGTAGAATAGAAGACCTAGAAATAACCTAGACCACCATGATTATCCCACCTGAAGATAACCTTCTTAGGAGCCCCATAACTCAACAGCCATAACAAAAGGAAATAATTTGAGGAATGTAAGGTTCCGTAGCAGCTCCCTGTTCAATGATGAAGGACAAAAATCAGATCACCACCTGCCATGAAGGGGGCTTCACATCAGAATTAAATAATTCAACAAGGTTCCAACAGACAAACAAACTGTGTAGGCTGCCAAAAAGGAGAGTCCAACATTCAAGTCATCCTTTATTTGATGTGACACACAAAATGTGTAGCCAATCTAACAGCTTTTACAATCAAAAACAAACACCGATACAAAAGCCGACCCATAGGGGATCCTAAAGGCTCATCAAGTTGACCAATCTGCCTGTAACTGAGCCTTTCTGACTGTCTGCTTGTAACTGTTTGTGTGAATGTCTGCCTGTGCGTGTGACTGTGTACAGGCAACTTGGTTGGGGGGGGGGGTGCCGTGAAGACTTTTCGCACAAGGCGCCTAATTGCCTAAGGCCGGCCCTGCATCCACTGTAAGTCGCACGCCTCCACATTCTGTGAAGTTGTGGAGGGCTTGTAGGACAACTTTAAAGTTGCGCAACGGTGGCTCATTATTTCATGAAGAAGCCTTTATCAATGCACGAAGAAAACTCTGACATGCCAGCTACTGTGCTTTATGACTCCCATGATGAATATTGAATGTCTGAGCAACATGGTAATGAAAAATGCTTGCATGACGATACTTCTGACTTCTTCAATAGAGAACAGAAATAATTAAGGATCCCATTACTCATTTAACTGAATATCTATCTTAATGACTTGTTCTTCTAATGTAAAAGAATGTCAAAATAAACTCAGCAAAACACATTAGGTCTTTCTCAGTGTCCGAAGATGGGGATCCCATTGTAGTTATAAAGACAGCAGCAATAGCACAATCAAATTATGCTGGGTAGTTGCCTGGGACCTGAAGACTATGATTTGCTTGCTCCAACCAATTGAAACCACGTGGAGACCATTTTTGGGCCAAGACCCAATGATTAAGTACCACAGCCTGAAAGACCCAAAGAATGGAGCACAAGCCACCATTTCAGTTGGTCCATGTCGACTCTCAGGCAATCATTGAAATGGTCAATGCAGTTTGCCCCCGTGGAGGACAAACAGAAACAATGTTATCGTTTCTCGTTCTCTAATGCGATATGTGCCCTGACTGTGCCAGGACTGAACTAGACTCTGCTAAATCTTTGAGACACTTTCAAAAGAGAACAGAGCCTCAGCCGAAAAGCAGGTTAAAGAGACACTATAGTCATCTGAACAACTTTAGCTTAATGAAGCAGTTTTGGTGTATAGAACATGTCCCTGCAGCCTCACTGCTCAATGCTCTGCCATTTAGGAGTTAAATCCCTTTGTTTATGAACCCTAGTCACACCTCCCTGCATGTGACTTGCACAGCCTTCCATAAACACTTCCTGTAAAGAGAGCCCTATTTAGGCTTTCTTTATTGCAAGTTCTGTTTAATTAAGATTTTCTTATCCCCTGCTATGTTAATAGCTTGCTAGACCCTGCAAGAGCCTCCTGTATGTGATTAAAGTTCAATTTAGAGATTGAGATACAATTATTTAAGGTAAATTACATCTGTTTGAAAGTGAAGCCAGTTTTTTTTTTCATGCAGGCTCTGTCAATCATAGCCAGGGGAGGTGTGGCTAGGGCTGCATAAACAGAAACAAAGTGATTTAATTCCTAAATGACAGTGAATTGAGCAGTGAAATTGCAGGGGAATGATCTATACACTAAAACTGCTTTATTTAGCTAAAGTAATTTAGGTGACTATCGTGTTCCTTTAACACAATTTATAAATGATATTCAATGTTTTAATCATTGGTGAAAGCAGTGACGGTTCTCCTTTACAGATTACAGCTTTTTATAGGGTCGTAATAAATGGAGAGGGTGAATCTGTTCAAAATGTGTTGGGCATCCCTCTGGCACTCACAGTAAATCCTGCATTTACTTACTGTATTAACACCTATGATAACTACAGGAAGGCCATTTCCTGAATGTAGGATGTATTATTTCTGTGCTGCTATAAATTTCTCCCAAAGTCTGTATAGCAACAGAAAAAAAGTTAAACATAATGACTAGAAGTGAAACAGATAAAGCCAAACTGCTCGCAGCTCCACCTACTGGTATGAATAGGTATTGCCTTATATTGTACAGAGCCGGACTGGTCAGGTCCTGCATTTCATTTATGTTCATTTTGAACCCCAGTAGTACCGGTATGTACGTAGGTATTTTCTTAAGATGTTTAATTCTTGCTAAATGAAAACAGGAGAGCTTTGCATCCATTAAAATCACCCATGTCTGCAGCCTATATCAGGTGATAAGGGACAGCACATATTTTCCATCTCCTTTAAGCACTGAGCTGGGCGTAATTCCAAAAGAGATACCTAAAAAGATCTAAATCAGCAGAAAGCAGACGTAGATACTCCTGGGAATTCTTTTACCAGCATTAGGAATATGGAAGTGGTAATAATGGCAGCCTGAAATTCTTCTTGTTTAAAAATTGTGACGGGGAAAGAATAACAATTAGAACACAAGCCAAGACCAGCACTATCTGAGCCTGTCCTGATATCTGCAATCAAGGGGTCGCTGTACATTAGATATAAATACAGCTTTCTCGGATCCTGTCCTGATAATCTGCAGTCATGAGGTTGCGCTACATTACATAAAGACCCAGCGCTGTCTGAGCCTGTCCTGATAATCTGCAGTCAGGGGGTTGCTGTACATTAGATACAAGCCCAACACTGTCTGAGCCTGTCCTGTTACCCTGTAAATTATACAGCACAACCAGTACATTATATATAATTCCATGATAATCCAGTACTTGTTTGTAATCTAATGTATACCAATCTTTGCAGCTTGCACAAGAGCCATTGCTCTGTGTTGATTTTAATACCATCTCATTGCCAATGCTGAATCCACACCATACAACTGTGCATGCAGATCTACCAGTAAAACAAGTATTGGAATGTAGAACTTGGTAAGCTTTGACAGAAAGGATAAACCAAGCTGATTTGTTGCATCTGCAAGTGAATCAGCTACATTGAAAACAGTAGTGTGGGCGCAAACTCTCTGGCAATAACTAGTATAGTAAATTTCTATAGAAAACCTAGAAAACCCTTGGTCAAAGTTTCAAAAAATGATTTATAATTCTTTATATTTGTAGGCGGATCACTCCTTTCCCGGAGGTGCCATTTTGGCACATACCTTTCATGCATACTGTAAAAACCTCACAGTCCTATAGGTTTGTTTTTTAAAATATATTTAAAGTGAGTATATAATGAACCCAAGCAGTAGAACATAGTCATAGTGTGCCACTGTGTGCCATCTCTTCTGAGTAGGACCAGATTTACATTGCTGGTGCCTGCAAACACAGAGCTCTCATGTGCCTACTTTTCCCTAAAAGGTTTGTTCTTTGCTGGTGTCATGACAGGAAATCATTTTATTTTTAATTTTTTTTCATCTGCAATTACAATGTAGAAAACCTATATCAAAATATATCTGGGAAGGAAGTAAATGCATATTTGTAGTATGGGGAGGCACTTATAGGCAGTTGCCTACTGTCTAATGGCAAATCTTGCCCTGGCGGTACCTCCATGAGCCCACGTTCACTCTGCCTTCTTGAGAGTGATTACCTTTTGAATGCACACCACTGACGTTCTTTCCAGTTAAACAAACCTTTTAAGGACCACTGAAATGCCCGGCATATTACAATATACAATATTTGCCTCTCCAAGAAACACACCACCTTTTCCCAACAGAGGGATTCACACAACAATAAGCAATTATAAGCAGTGAGGTGGAACACGTGGCTAATGTGGATGATGAATTTCACCTTTCCTCTTGTAAATACTGGATAAAAGTATTTTCCAAGCTGCCATTACTTCTAGATGTTGCATGGCCTAACCCTTCAATGAAGAATCAAGCTGGTGCTATGGATCCCACTAGGACGGTTAATGTCTAAGTGTATTTCTTCATCTTTGTACAATTCTCATAGTTCAAGATGATCAGATTCAATGGAAGTTGAGTATTTTCTTCCCTTTCTTGGTTAAGTATGTGTCATTGTTTGACAGCAGAATCATACTGATCACTCAGCAAGCTGATTATAGGTCACCAGTGTCCTGGAACTCTTTAGAGAGAGACTTTGCACGTGCAAACACTATTTACGCTGTCCTTTAACTCATGTCGTATGCACTGTACGTATAACAGAACTGGTTCCTAGAACACAGCACCGTATAAATGAACCTAGATAGAAATCCACTGGCAGCAATAACATTTATTTTCTGTTATAAATATAGTAGTGGAAAGTGCTATAATGACAAAACCATAAGCCGGGGCATAGTGTTTAACTGTGTAAAACCAAATAAATAATATATTTCCAATTGGCTACTCACACTTGGTATGCCTGAATGTGCCTCCAATATGATGTCAATGTTGATATGTGTTTAATGGACCGGACAAATCCATAGGAATATACCCCAAATAATGTAATCACTTATATCTAGGTTACAATCAGCAAATGTATTCACAAAAGTCAACACAGGTCATCCAACGCGTTTCATCCTTTTGGGACTTCCTAAGGAACAATTTATGTATTTACTACAGGGAGCTGTAGTGGTTATGGTTCTTGAAAGGTTATTTTAAAAATGACTCCTTGTGAAATACGTACAGGTTTCGATTGGGTGCAGGGTTCTGCTGTGTTAAAATATACGTGTGATAACAGATTTTTTTTATGCAGTCAGTGTATCATAGTGATAATTGATATAGTTAAAGGAAACTATAGTCACCAGAGCAACTACAGCTTAATGTAGTTTTCTGGTGAATATAATCATTTCCTGCAGCTATTTTCATGTAAACACTGTATTTTCAGAGAAAATGCAGTGTTTACATTGCCACTCCCCAGATGACTACTAGAGGTGCTTCCTGGGGCAGTACTGCACAGTAGGGAGCACTGCAGTTCAGCATCTCCACCCTCTTCATGGAGACGCTGATTTTTGCATCTCTATAAGGAGGTGCTGATTGGTCAAGGCGGCATTTGGTCTCGCCCCATCCTGCATCCTTGCCGATGCTTGGGAAAGCATTGGATTGGCTAAAAATCATAAATGCAGTGATGACAGCAAGGAGTAGGATAGGAGTGGGTCAAGTGCCAGGAGACCCGCGCAGTGCTGGAAATAGGAAAAGTTTTATTACCTTTTAAGGGGGATATGGGGGCAAACCATCTAAATGTTTTTTAACACTGTAGGATCAGGAATACATGTTTGTGTTCCTCACCTTATAGTGTTTCTTTAATGTTAATAAAATCCTCTCCCAGCCCAGCCATCATGCATGGCCCAAGTGTGCTACACTAATTTAACACCCACCCACTCCTACATGATTGGCTCTGATTAGGTAAACAAGGAGCATCTCCATAATGAGAGCAATAACATAACCACTACACTGGCTTCATTGCCAGCACACTGTGTCTGAATGGATTGCTATCTCCATTACAAAATTAACCCCTTAAGGACGGCAGGCGTACTATGCCGTAATTTAAAGGGTGGCTCTAAACGCAGGAGGGCGGCCTAGTACGCCCAGCCGTTCTCCCACAGTCCTGCACACCTGTACGTACCTGGACCGGCGATCCGCAGCAATCCCGGTCCAGGGGGACTGCCTGAGAGCCCAGCAGTTCACCTGCAGGAGCTCCGGCCACTCCGTCCCTCCAGGGCCATGTGATCAGGATGAACACATAGCCGTAATAGAAGTCTATGGAGTTGCCTGCAGGGGGACTGTCTGGGCGGTCAGGCAGTCCCCCAGACTCCTAAAAAGTGAAAATAAATACATTCAAATAAATAAATATATTATACATATACAGTGGAACCTCGGAACTCAAACTTAATCTGTTCCCGAAGGGTGTTCGAGTCCCGAAGTGTTCGAGAACCGAATCAACATTTCCCATAAGAATTCATGTAAAATTGATCGAAACTCCCTGACATAGTTAGCTACAGATTGTCAGCTTTTAACTTGGAAAGTAGAGATAGAAAGATAAAGTATTAGCAGAACCGTCTAAGTATAGTAACATGTGTATCATGGCTATTGTACAAGTACGTACCCCATGTAGGAGTGTGCCCTTCACCTGCCGGGACGTCTCTGAACCGACAATGTGTGCATGCCGCGGGTGCTTTGTGTGAAAACAGCTACCGTGGATTTCTCACCCACCGGGTCTTGATAGTCCCTGCAGTCACCCATTGCCGGCCCCGGCGTGTGATCCACCCCCTGCAGGCAGCAGGTAGGAAACCCTGAGGGCTTGGGTGCAGTCACCCCTAAGCTTTAAGTCGTTTTCTGGGTGTACTTCTATCTGCTCCCTCCGGGAGACCAATGTTACGTATAGACAGAGAAAGATAGGAAAGGTGGCAGGAGAAAGAGAGGTAAAGAGGGGGGGAGGGAGGTTTGCGAGTAGCATCGTCCGATTAATCCCCTAACCTACGGTCCCCAGGGCTGCTAGGTGTTTCAACCCAAGGGGCTATCTTCCCAGGGGGCCCATATTTTCTGGAACCGTTTTTGAGTGCCCCTGACTCTTGCTGTCAGATCGTCCATCAGGTGTACTTCCCTAATTCTGTTAATGACTCCCGCAATCGGTGGGATGGTCGGTTGAAGCCAATCCGCTGCCACTGCCCTCCTGGCTGCTAGAGTTATGTTATGTATGAGTTTTTGTTCGTGTCTAGTCCACCCATCTATTGTCCTGCTAAGTAGGTATACCCATGGGTCTAGGGGGGGAGCCCTGTTCAGTACCTGGGCCAGGAGATCTTTAATTTGTTGCCAAAAACTCGCTATCAGGGGGCATTCCCACCACATGTGGATATACGTCCCTTTTATACCGCACCCTCTCCAACATACGTCAGTAGTGCTCTTTTTCATTTGATACAGTTTTACCGGAGTTGTGTACCAGCGGAACATCGTCTTGATTGCTTGCTCCTGGAACGTTACGCAAACTGAGGATTTGAGGTTGGCCTCCCAGATCTCCTGCCACTCTATCCCTTGAAGCTGCTCCCCTAGGTCCCTCTCCCAGTGTTTCGTGTATGCCAACTCTACCCCTTCATTAGTGACTGAGCAGAGGTGGGCGCACAGCCAAGTTATCAGACCCCTAGGCATATGGTCCTGAATGCAAATTTGTTCGAAGAATGTCATGGGCTTTAGGGCCGCCGCTCGGACCCATGTCTGTTTTACAAAATCTTTTATTTGTAGGTACCGGAAGAAATCTGCAGGGGTGAGATGCCCCCTTTGTCGTAAGGCGTCAAATGTCACTACCTCTGCATCCTGCACCAGCTGATGTATGCGCTGCAGACCTATTCTCTCTAGGTTCCTAAAGTTGCGCTGCCATACCCGGAGGGAATGCTCTATTTCGTAGGTACGGCATCAGGGGTGACGGGGCTGATGCCATCCCGTGTCGCTGTTGCGCCCTGTCTCAAACATGTATAGAGTTCAGGATAGCTGGGCAAGTCGATCTAATGATCGGTCTGTGGTCTTTGGGAACCCATATGAGTAGCTGTGGAATGTCAGCCCCCACCATCAATGACTACAAGTCCACCCATTTCCTCTCTCCGGGTGGTGAATGCCATAGGGCTACCTGCGACAGTTGTGTCGCCATGTAGTAGCCATACAGGTTAGGCAAGCCCAGTCCGCCTCTGTTTTTTGGCCTGTGCAATAAATTTCTCGAGATCCTGTGGCGTTTGTTTTGCCACACAAAGTTCCCTATTGCTTGTTGCAAGGGCGCTAGATGTGTCTTGGAGACATGAATGGGCAGAGACTGGAAATAAAATAATATCCTGGGTAGGACATTCATTTTGACCGCATGAATCCTCCCTATCCAGGAAATGGGTCTGTCGGTCCAGGTCTCTAGTTCCCTGATGAGCTGTCTCAGGAGTGGCGTATAGTTCTGTGAATAACGTTGGTCAGGGGCTGCCGTCAGTTTAATACCCAGATATTTGATCGACTGGCGCTCAATACGTATATGGTGTGCCCTTCGGAGAACTGCCAGCTCCCCTTCTGGGATCTCTATGGGGAGGGCGCTGGATTTGGTAATGTTAGCTCTGTATCCTGACACAGCTCCATAGGCTTCCAGGACTCCCTGCAAGGCCCTCATTGAGTTGACGGGGTCAGTGAGCGCCAGGAGCACATCATCCGCGTAAGCCGACACCAGGAATTCCCTGCCTCCCACCCGTGCCCCCCGTATGTCTGGGTGACGTCTAAGAGCCTGGAGAAGGGGTTCCAGGGAAAGCACAAATAGGAGCGGGGACAGTGGGCACCCCTGTCTGGTACCGTTGTATAGTCTGAACGGTTGTAGTGGGGCACCTGAAATTTTGACCTGTGCTTGTACGTTGGTATACATGGCTTTGATCAGAGTTATAGCCTGCTCGGGGAATCCCATGTAGGACAGGAGTGTGAACAGGTATGTCCATGTGACCCTGTCAAACGCTTTTTCAGCGTCTAAAGAGACCAGTATGGTCTGGGTGTGTGTCATTTTCTGCTTCCAGATGATGTCAATATTCCGTCGGGTATTCTCAAATAGCTGTCTGCCCTGCACGAACCCCACTTGGTCTGCGTCCACCAGCGTAGCTAAAAAAGGGTTTAGTCTTGTCGCCTGTATTTTGGCCAGGATTTTCATATCATGGTTAATCCGTGAGATTGGTCTATAACTACTAGGGATGCTCGAATCTTTGTCCGGTTTAGGCAACAAGACTATGGTTGCTAGTGACATGTCCAAGTCTGGGGCGCCCCCTGTTCGGAAATCGTTAAAGAGGGCAGCTAATTGGGGAGCTAGTTCGTCTCTAAATTCCTTATAATAGCTTCCATCGAAACCGTCTGGTCCGGGAGCTTTATTCCCTTTCAGGGCCACTATGGCTTGCGCCACCTCTTCTGGTGTGATTTCTGCCCCTAGTGCTTCCACTCCCGCCTGCGCTAGCTTGGGCAACCCTAAGTCTGCCAGGAATTTTTTTGCCAGTGCCTCATCCTCTGCCATCCGCGACTCTGAGCCCAGTGTGTGGTTATAAAGGGATTTATAATAGTCTGTGAAGACCTCCGCTATGTCTCGGGGACTAGTTTTAGTTGATACGTCGTTATGTCTAATGGATGTAATGTGGCCCCCTCTCTGTCTGGGTTTTAGAACTCTAGCTAAGAGTGTGTCCATTTTGTTCGCGTGTTTGTAAAAGGTCCTTTTGGACCACCTGATAGATTTGGCCGTGTCGTCAAGGAGTAGCTGGCGTATTGCCAACCTCAGCTCCTTCAGTCGACCCGCATTTAGGCCGTCTGGGCTGCTCTGGTGTTGTTGTTCCGCCCTCTTCAGGTCGGTCAGGAGTCCCTCTAGTTTCTGGAACTTCAGTTTCTTTTTGGCTGTTGCTAATTTTATGAGGGTACCTCTAATGACTGTCTTGTGGGCCGCCCACACTGTCGCTAATGTCATGTCCGGGGTGATATTGGTCTCGAAAAAGCTGTTGAGCTCTGTTCTAATCTGGGGTGCTTTAGACTGATCTTTCAAGAGGGAGGCATTAAGTCTCCACGTCCACGGGGTCGCCTCGCACAATCTCCCCAGTGTCAGTGAGACGTCGGCATGATCCGACCAAGTGATGGACCCAATGTCTGTACTAGTTATTCGTGGTAGGCTCCTACCGTTTACAAGGAACATGTCTATTCTGGAGTAGGATCCGTGCGGGGCCGAGAAGAACGTGTAGTCCCTTGTACCCGGATGATGTGCTCTCCAGACGTCCACCAACCCCGCCGTCATAAACCGTTGTAGCTGTTTATCCTGGCTCTCCCTCCCCTGGGACCGCTGCATGCCGCTGCCTGCCCGCCTGTCTACTGCCGGGCTAGGCGTAGTGTTCAAATCTCCCCCCACGATGATCATCCCGTGGTGTAGGGCTTGGAGTTTGGTCCGCAACATCTCCCAGAAAGCTGCTTCTGGGTGGTTTGGTGCGTAGATGTTGATAAAATGGATGTGGTGGGACAGCAAGGTGCCCGACACAATGACATATCTCCCCTCTGGGTCAGATTCGGTGGACAAGACTCTGACGGGGCAGCTGTTCCGTACAAGGATCGCCACTCCGTTACGTTTGCGCAGCGACCTGGCCTCGTGTGTTGAGCTATAGGTGTGGTCCTTTAGCTTAAATTTAGCCGGTCCCGGTAAGTGCGTTTCTTGTATAAAAGCTATGTCAGTTCCCATCCTTTTGAGTTCTCTAAATAGTAGGCGCCGTTTATTTGGGGAGTTTAGACCCTTTACATTTAGTGATGTAAGTTTAACAGTCATTAGTCCTCTCAACTCTGCCTGCTACAGCCCGCGCCCACCTCTGCATCTGCTGCGCCCCTTTGTGTCCCCCCGCCACCCCCTCGGGATGAAATAGGAAATAAGAAGGAAAAGTAGAGAAAAGAGGGAAATTAAGAGAGAAAAGAGAAAAGGAAAAAACATAGAAAAAACGTGAGCACCTCCCGTGCTCCACCTACAGTGTCTGGTCTTACCCGCCGCCAGACTGTCACTGGGGTCAAGATCCCACTTCTCATCCGCGTCAAGCGTTCGGAAGAAAAACAAGTTCGTGAGCCCTCCCCTGTATGCGCTGTTGTGCTTAAGGTGACGGCTGCCGGACATCACCAACCTAGAGTCTGTCGACATACATATAATTAAACACCAATTCTCGGGCTATCAGGTACTGAACACATACCCCCTGGAAGAGCTCAACAGTAAACACACTGGTTATGCATATAAAAACGTGGTATTCAAACATAACAGCATCCTAACTTTGCAGTAAATCTAACCCATGGGTTAGGGCTTTTAGGCCCGGGATCATAGTGGGGGTATCTGCTGTACTTCTCCCTCGTCTGCCTCACCGGAGCCATCCTCCCTGTCCCTCCCCTCCCGCCTGGTGGTACTATGCCTCATTCCGCTTGGGGGGGAATCATGGCACCTATGTGCCATATCTTGCGTAGCCTGTCCACGGGGTGGCCCCTCCAGTGAGTGTCAGGTCAGCTGCGTGCTAAAGTGTATGGTTGCTGGGGTCCCTCATGACCTGGTGTGCATTGTTGTGTAGAGGCCTCTGTTAGATGTGGAGGTTGCTTGTGTGGTATGCTCGCTGACCGGTTTGCAGGTGTAGTCTGTATAGCATGGTCGCCCTTCCTGTTCTTTTTTATTTTGTTTTTATAACGGTTTATTCATTATTATGTTTTTTGTATTAAGGGTCTCCCCCCTTTTTGAGTTATAAATGTTGTGTAACGGTCTCCCCCTGAATGCCCTTCCCATTAACGCTATACTAGCTGCTGAAAATTCCTGCACCCCGCTGGCTGAGTGCCCTCCCCCCACTTTTGAATACATCATGGGTGCATACTAACATGGCAGGATCATTTAGCACTGCTATTGGGTCTCCCCGGTTCCCGCTCAAGTGAGCTTTGCGTTCCCGCCCAGGCCCATGTAAACACAACAATGGCTGCCACAATTTCAGCTAAACAGAAAGTCTCCCCGTGGGGTCAACGGGTGTGATGAGAGGCCGGCAGTTCGCAGAAATAAAATAAAAAATACACACAAAAAAACATGGCTTGTTGGGTGATTGGGGCTCTTTGGTACCACAGGGCCCTCCGGCCACAGTCCCTCTCCTTCTCCTGCCCTCTGCTATGTGATAACATGGCGACGTGCGCCTTCCCGCCAAAGAGGTAACAAGATGGCCGGGAAGCCATGCTCAGTCCCCATTGTGTCCCTTCCGTGTGCCGATGGCGGGGCCCCCGATACCCCCTCCCAAGAAACCTGGAGGACCCCCCCCTCGGCAAAGCTTAACAACAATTACAGTTACAATGGAGGCCACCCAAAACTGTCCCGGTTCCACCCCTGGAAGGGCTTGTGTCCCCCAAGACCCCGTACTGTACCCTGCTCAGTGGTCAGCGCCGACTAACTCCCACCTCCTGCCACTCTGTCGGGAGAGTCTCCAGTTCGTGGGCTGCTGACCGTGTCTCCGGCAGGCCGCCGCAGGAATTGATGCCCAGGGTCTCCAAGAATCTCTTCGGTTCTCCGCTGGGGGTAAGGGTGTGGGTCTTCCCCCCCCCCTGGAACGCCATCAGTCGAAAAGGGAATCCCCAGGCGTACTGTATGTTCGCCCTGCGTAGTGCCTCTGTGACAGGTCTCCACTCCTGCCGTCTCTGGAGCGTGCTAGGGGTCAGGTCTTGGTAGATTTGGAGTTCCTTCCCCTCGTGCTCCATCCTGGCCTCCCTGCTCTTCCTCATCAAGGCTTCCTTGGTCTGATAAAATAAAAAGCGGACGATGACGTCCCTGGGGGAGTTTGCATCAGGTCTTCTGGCTCGCAGGGCCCTGTGTGCCCTTTCCATGTGCCATCTTTCCTCGGGGAGGTCCAGCAGCAGGGGCTTAAACATGGTCATTAGCACGGCCGGTAGCATACCGTCCCTCTCCCCCTCCGGTAGGCCGCGTAGGTGGAGATTGTTTCGCCGTGACTTGTTGGCTATGTCTTCTATGGCGAGTTCGGCCTCTGCCACGCGGTCCGCCAGCCCGTTGATGTTTGTAACTGCTGCGTTGTGGGCCTTGGTTGTAATCTCCAGCCGCTCTTCAAGGCGGGCTGTTCGCGTACCCAGTGCGGCAATTTCGCTCCGGAGGACCGTCGTGGAGTTGTCAATTTCTCCTGCGAGGTAAGTCTGCACCTCGGCTAGGCGCTCCAATATTTGCGCGGTCTCGCCCTTGTGGCGCTCTCCCCCTTGAGCCTCGTGAGGTGAGGGTGGATGTGATGAGGGGCTCCGTCCGGCACCATCTTGGGGCTCCGCAGGCCCGATCTTGTGGGCCGTCATCAGGTCTAGGACCGACGTTCCCCCCTCGGTCCCCCTCTTGGGTTGCTTCTTGGGGTGCCTCTTCTACATGGTCGGGGTTTTGTTGGTGTTTGAGTCGGTAGATGTCGATTTTGAAGCTAAAGTAGGCTGTATTCAGCGCGTTGGGGCCGGAGCTCTACACAGGCACGTCCAGCTCGGTCCCTGGTCAGGCCACGAGCATTTTACATTTATATGTATGTATTAAAAATGCAGAGATCACTCTAATAATAAGCACCTTACATTTATTTGAGTGGTTCCTGCCTTTCAACTCTGGTCCTTTTCCTGAGTTGTGTTTCAAAGCTGACACATAGGAATTCATGTATAAAGTGGAATTATGAGGCAAAAATGTGGTTCTTTGTTGAGCTCATTTGCATATGCCTACCCAGAATCCCTTGCAGCAGTAAGAGCACTGTTAAAGTGAGATTGCTGTGGGAAAACAACACTTATGGCTTGACTGGTGTGTGTATTTGTGTTTAGCAATGCATTAACACACTCTCTCTCTCTCTCTCTCTCTCTCTCTCTCTCTCTATATATATATATATATATATATATATATATATATATATATATATATATATAAAAATTCTACATATGGGAGTGCAGTCGCATGTCTGCAGTGCTCCGGGCCAAAATCAGCAAAACTCGACAATTACTCCAAAAATCTGCAGTGCCCTACCAAAATCTTTCCAACCCACTGGCTCCACACTATGGGGAAACGAAACAAGAAACTAAAAGCCCACTCCGACGAGGGCACACGACGAATAGGGGACATATTTCTGGCGCGGCCTAAACCCAAAATGGCGGCGACGCCTGTCTCAGAAGGCCTATCCTCGGAAGAGGACTCACTGGATTCCCCAGACGCCATCCCGAAGCGGATGACCCATTCACGACCATACAAGTAGGTGACCTTGGGGACCCTGCAACCAAGGGAGACATCCTGGGCCTCCTGAAACACCTGCGTACCTGGTTCCGCACAGACATAGCGCTGCTGCGCGAGGAGGTCACAGCCGTGACAGACCGGGTTAAGGCAACAGAGGAGGACATCTCCGCCATAGCACAACAACAAACAGGTGCATCAGAACAAATACGGCAACTCCAAGGCTCACATCAGACTTTGCAGGCCAGAGTAGATGCAATGGATGACGCTAGGAGACGCTCCAACATCAAAGTCAGAGGCATAACAGAAACGGTGCACGACAAGGAGCTACCCCACTTTGTTCGGCGCCTTTTTTCTGAGATTCTGACCCCTAAGCAGGCAAAGATCATGCAAGTGGACGGAATACACAGACTCCCAAAGTCCCCAAGGGCACCGGCGGACACACCCCGCGATGTCCTCATCCGACTCCAGCACCTCCGAGATAAGCAAACCGTAATGGAAGCAGTCAGGAACAAATGCCCGCTCTTATTTGAAGACTGCCAACTCACCTTCCTACAGGACCTCTGCAAGGCAACACTGGAGTGGAGACGCTCAGTCAACCAGGTCACCAAGACCCTACGAGAAGCAGGCGTCCACTACAGATGGGGCCCATCTCACACACTAGTTGCCACCCAGGGTGAAACCACCCGCCGACTCACGTCAGCAGCTGATGCCGACTCTTTCCTCCGCAGTCTGGGACTAAACGGCCTCAAGAAGAAATCTCCTACCCCTGGACACTCCTGGGATGTGCCCAACATAACCCCCTTCGTACCTCGCAGTGAAGCTGACACAGGCTGAGACACCACAGGAGGGCCTGGACATACCTTAACTCTCCCACAAGGGAGTATGCCGAGGGACTGGCAATCACTATTACAGCAGTTAATATGTACAATTTAAGTGTGGGTTTGTTCTGCTTTTGTTTTTTGTTTTGTTTTTTGGCATGTTAGCCAACGTTATATAGTCTACACACAGTGCAGCTGATACAACATTAGTCCATAAGGACAGTCAGACCGACTACATTCCCACCCCTCCCCCAGGCTTCAAAGACACTGAGCACTACCCTCTTACACTCTCCCCACACAGAAACGCAGAGCCAGAGACCGGCCGCCAGGAATGCGTCCCTCCCCAGCGATGTCTTAATTCCCAACAGAGAACCCCCCACATCCCAGGGCGCACCAATGTTCCATCGGCCACCCCACTTTCTATCTCACGGGAGAAGGCACCTGCCCCCCACGACTCTGCCCAAGAACCACTAGCACACTTAACATTACCCTTTGGGCTCCTTAAAATAAAACCCAGAGACAAGTACGACTTATGAGCCCGTCAATTCTGTAAGAGCGCCGCCACTTCCTGTCTGTTCCACGTATAGCACCACACATACCTACTTCTTGCCCAGGCGGCGAGTCAAGGGACGCTCTTACCACAGACATACTCAGCAGCCAAACATCTACAGCAGTTACTAGCCTACAAGACTTACCAGGTTGTTATTATTGTATTATTTTACCTTCAAAATATAAAATTTGATGCACATACTGTCAATGATATGATATTGTCATAACATGTCTGCAAATGCAGGACTGCTCCGCTGTCGTGGCGAGACAGTCCTACCCTGTATAATCTTTGTGCAACAAAAATAAAGAATTTAAAAAAAAAAAAAAAAAAAAATTCTACATATATAGTTAACTATTAATTTTACATAATTATTTGATTTTATTAATTATAATTTGAGGGACCTGCCTGACAACCCAGGCAGACAGTCAAAGAATTTAATTGGTAAGCCCTATATTTAACCCCGTAACTTTCTAAAACACCATAAAACCTGTACATGGGGGGTATTGCTATACTCGAGAGACTTCGCTGAACATAAATATGAGTGTTTTCAAACAGTAAAACTTTTCACGACGATGATATCACCATTAAAAGTGCAGTTTTTGTGTAAATAAAAAATGCAAAAAAAATAAAGCTAACTTTGGCAAGCATTTGTGACTAAGTGGCTACTACAAAAGATTGGACATACCCCATTTTGATTCCTGGGCTACGGATTCAAAGGCAACATAGGCCTAGCAAACCAGTCTGGCAAAATTCTATGTGCAAACATGGAAAAGGTGAAAGCCCTACATTTGACCCCTGTAAGTTTCCAAAAAAAACATAAAACATGTACATGGGGGGTACTGTTGTACTCATGACACATTTCTGAATACAAATATGTGTATTTTATTTCAGTAAATGCTAAACAGTATTATGACATTCACAGTTAAAATGTCATGCAGAACTTAAAAAATAAAAACATTTCTTAATTTCTCATACTTTTTTAGATTTTATTTATATTAAATTATGTTTCATATATAAATATTTGATATGAAATGAATGCCCTGTTTATCCTCAACAAAATGATATATAATAAGTGTGGGTAATACTAAATATGAAAGAGGTGAATTACAGTTGAACAGACATATAGCGCAAATTCCAGGTTTTGTTTACGTTTTGTTTTGATCACAACTTGTACAATTGGCTCCGTCCTTAAGGGGTTAATCTACTAAAGTGTGAGCTACACTCCATAGTGAAATAACCACAGCAACTGCATCAACTGCACTGAATTTACACTGATGAAGCAGAAAAATCCCCTAATGGAGGATTCTCGCCTATAGCACTTTTCTTAGCAAAGTTATGTATGCTGAAAATTTCTTGACATTTCTTAAAATGGGACCTCATTTTTTTGTGATGTCTATATATTTGCCAGTAATATGTATAGAGCAATACATCGATGAAACTGTATCCTCTAGACCAGGGCCGGTGCAAGGATTTCTGCCACCCTAGGCAAAGATCCATGTTGCCGCCCCCCTCATGTCACCAACTCACTGACAGACACACAAACACAGACACACACACTCACTGACACGCACACGCAGAAACTCACTGACAGGCATACCCTCACTGACAAACACACACTCACTCACTGACAGACACACACACAGACACTTACTGACAGAAACACACACTCACTGACAGACACACACACACACTCACTGACAGACATACGCTCACTGACAGACATACGCTCACTGACAGACAGGGACGTTTTAGCCGCGAGGCAAAAAAGGCATTTGCCTTGGGCAGCATTTTCCAGGGGGCGGCAAAAAAAAGCCGCCCCCAATTGCCTACGGCAAATGTCCTGTTAGCCTTGCGGCTAACCGACATGCTGGGCGGGCGGGCGGCTGGCGAGGGAGCACTTCCCCTGAGCACTCTGCTTAGCTCCCTCGCGTGCCGCAGAGTGAGGCTGGGAGCCGGAATATGACGTCATATTCCGGCTCTCAGCCTCATTCTGTGGCGCGCGAGGGAGCTGAGCAGAGTGCTCAGAGGAAGTGCTCCCTCGCCAGCCGCCTGCCCGCCAGTGCCGCCCGCCCAGCAGCCACTGGACCACCAGGGAGAAAGAGAACCCCCCCCAGCATTCCCAAAGGTAAGGAGGCTGGGGGGGGAGGTTAAATAAAAAAAAAAAATGTGTTAATGTGAGTGTGTGTGTATGTCTGTTTGAGTGTCCAGTGTGTGTGTCTGATAGTGTGTGTGTGTGTGTCTGTTTCTGTTAGTGTGTGTGTGTCAGTGTGTGTGTGTGTGTCTCTGACTGTGTGTGTTTATTGCTTGTTAGTGTGAGTGTGTGTGTCAGTGTGTGTGTGTGTGTCTCTGACTGTGTGTGTTTATTGCTTGTTAGTGTGAGTGTGTGTGTCTGTTAGTGAGTGTGTGTGTGTGTGTGTGTTAGTGTGTGTGTGTCTGCTAGTGAGTGAGTGTTAGTGTGTGTGTCTGTTAGTGTGTGTCTGTGTGTCTGACTGTGTGTGTGTGTGTGTGTGTGTGTCCGCTAGTGAGTGTGTGTGTATGTGTGTGTGTCTGTTAGTGTGAGTGTGTTTGCCTGTGAGTGTGTGTGTCTGTTAGTGAGTGTGTGTTTCTGTTAGCTAGTGTATGCGTATTTGTCAGTGAATGTGTGTGTATTTAGAAGGCGGGGCGCCTGAGTTTTGTACTGCCTAGGGCAGCACAAAACCAGGATACACCACTGCTGACAGACATACGCTCACTGACAGACACACACACAGACACTCACTGACATACATACTCACTGACAGACACACACACACACTGACAGTCAAACACTTACCTCCCTGGGGTCCAGTGTGGGGCAGCTCCTCCAGCTTGTGGGTACTGGGTGTTGATACTCAATGTTGTTATTAGGGGCCCAGTCTGAAATATAAGGTCTGGGGTTGGGAGACATGGAGATATAGTGGTAATTAGAGATAAAAAAAAAACCAGAGGAGATAACATTTGGGATAAAAGATATAAAGGATCAGATAGGTGAAAGTTATAAACAGTGAACAAAAATCTACAAGACTATCAGTGAAAGAAGTAGCACTAGCTAAACAAAAACAATTAACAAAAAAGTCATAAAGAATGAACATACAATATAAATATAAATGCACCAACTTTAAAAAACAGACGATCAGGTATACTGATTACACACACACACACACACACTGACAGACATATACTCACTCACTGACACACACACACACACACACACACTGACAGACATATACTCACTCACTCACTGACACACACACACACACTTACAGACAGACAGACACTCACTGACAGACATACACTCACTCACTGACATACTCAAACATTCACCTCCCTGGGGTCCAGTGTGGGGCAGCTACTCACTGTTTAGTATGCCGGGGCCAGAATGAGGTCTTATTCCGGCTCCTAGCATCACAGGGGGTGCGCAAGGGAGGAGTGAGAGACTGCAAGAACAGCCTCCCTCGCCCCCCTCTCCTCCGGACACTGGGATTTATTGGCAGAGCAGGCACCTGCCATTAAGGTAAGCAGGTGTCTGCTCTGCCTTACCTAACGCATAGCTTTCTGGGCGCCTGAGGTGGCCACCTCCTGGCTCCCCTGTGACAAGGATCCTCTCGGCGCCCCCCCTTTCGGCGCCTTGAGGATCGGCCCGGTGCTGGAGACCCAGACTGGGGCAGGCAGCCCACCAGGGAGCATCCGGGTGGGCGCCCCCAGCATGCTGGCACCCTAGGCGAATGCTAATTTTGCGTAGCGGTGGCGCCGGCCCTGCTCTAGACTTGGGCATGGCAATAAAAAATTGTTTAGTCTGAACCACTCCATTCTAAATTTTTTGGGATCAAACATATATGAATCAGAAAAAACAGAACTTCGCAAAAATGGGCCAATAAGCGTACTGCAAAATATACAACACAAAATAAATCTCCAAGTCTAGTATCCTCTTTCACTTAATTCTGACTTAAAATATATTTCATGACAGGTACACTTTAAGAGTCTAACAGTTTTTAACAGGACTTATCAACTGAGAGGGAACACATTTACTCATCTTTACTGCCATCGTCCAACACATTCTTTCTTGGGACTTTTTCGTTCTAGTTTTCTAATGTTCTTATTTATATCCACCTCAAACATTTCTCATGCATGTGAGACTATGAAGTGCATTAATTCCCACTATGATTTCACATTTGCTGCAATCTCAGGGCAGGAAGCCTTGCGCGTCTATAAAAAATGCTTGATTCATTGACCAGATTTTAGGTTGTTTTTTTGTAGCGTTGCCAACTAAAACACAACGTTAGCATTAGCCTGTTTGTTTAACACTGATCCAAAGACTTCATTAATTATTGAGCAGGAATCGAAAAGGAGAACCTTCCTGCTAGATGTATAGTCTATAATCCCCGGAGGACAGGAGGGACCAACTATAATTTAAGATTTGTGGTTCCCTGGATACACTTAAAAGGGATATTAGACTAATAAAAATACATTAGATCTCATTACCTTTAAACGTAGTTGAGGTATCTCTTTCTATTGTTCCTTTGATGTGTATATTTGTAACGTCTTATATTGGCTAGCAAATTCACCAAAACCATTCTAGGTTGTAGCTGCGCTCTCTGCTTATTTGAGTAGAATTTTTAATCTGATCAAATTGGTGGGCCTGAAAGTGGCCTGTCTGACTGCTAAAACAATCTATGCATGGTTCTAGTGTCCGTGCACAGAGCAAGCACATCTAATGATGCAGGACTCCAGCAAACTAAACTGGGACAGCGGGTCAGGAACACAAAATCGGGAATGTCCCATCTAAATCGGGATTGTTAGGAGACTTGGTATTACAAATGTGTACAATAGGTGGATTAACAAACAAATAGGATGTAAAAAAACAGGAGGTGGAGAGGGCCGAGATCGCAGATTACTAAGGGGAGTAGGGTTAAAATGTAATGACATGAAGGGGTGCTGCCCTGGAACAGCACTGTCACTTTAAATGTGGGAACCCATTCAGCAGAGAAATAAATGCCAAGACACAAATAAATAGGATAAATCAAGAGATAAATATATTTACAGGAAACCAAAGGAAAACGCAAAACAATATATATATATATACACACACACAGACAAGGCCACAAAATATATACAGTAAATCAAAATTAGCACTAATCGTGCAATCAACAAATACTGTAACAGTCCTTGGGTATAAGGGTAGGATTGTGCAGCTACCACGAGTATCAGGTAGGGCACAGGTCCAGAGTCACAAGACAAATATAGTGACATCAAGATCCAAAGGAGAATCAATGAACAAGTCTGCAGGGACAGGATTACTGGTAGTAAAGCCGGGACCACGGAAGCAGAACACAGGATCGGAGGACACAATAACGAAGGACCAGGAGGACACAGGACGAAGACCAGTAGACGCAGGACACAGGACACAGGACAAAGTCACAGTATGCAGGAGCCAGGAACACAGGAAACAGGAAACAAAAGGCAATGATCTGGCAAGGAGTGAGGGGAGAATCCAAACTAAATAGGTGCTAAACAAGGACCAGGTGAAGTGCTTAATGAAAAGAAATCAGGAACAGTGTCAAACAGAAACAGGGGCGAGTATGAGTACTACACGAGGGCAAATCAGCTAAGGAGTGTCGTGACATAAAAGACACAAGGTGAAATCTCTGGTCGGTTCTCCACAACCACGTTGCATGCTCTCATACCTCCAGAGCAGCACCCATTTCAGATTGGCCACTGGAAAAACGTCCAAAGGAGCACTTCCCAGGTTCAGCTTATCTATGAGAAGTGAAGCTTGTGTGCAACTCTGCTCCTTTAAGCACTATCACAATGACTTCTCTATAGCCTAGATCCCTTCTAGTTTATAGATCCCTTCATCTTTTTTTTCAGTGGCCCTGACATTATCTGCCTCTCCCCCATAGTAAGTGAAAGAATAAATCTCCAGGTTACAAAATCACAAATATTTCCAGGTTTAAAAGCAGAGAATACATGAACTCTGAGGCAATAGCTTAAAGAAACTCAGTAGCTTGCCCTTTGATTAGTCCCCGCTCAGCTCTCAAAAATGTTTTTGTCCACTTGTGCCATTACAAAGAGAACCTATAGCATTTGCATATCAGACTGATCCCACCCATAGGGGCAGTCCAGAACTGAAATGCCGGCAAGTTCTCTTGGCACAAGTGATTTAGCAAATCTGGACGATCGTTTCGGCCCTCTTTGGGCCTCGTCAGCAAGGTGTAGTGGATATCCCTTTAGGCACAGTGACCTTGGGGTAAACATCTGGATTACCCTGTTAGTCTAAGCAGAGCCCAAGCAAATGCAAGTTTAGATAAATATACCGGTAGTCAGTCACCTGAATTGTTTGATTAGATGTCTCTGTTAAATGGGGGCAGGTGTAAAGTATGTATAGCATACAGGATTATACGTTGAGTGTGCGTTTGTTTATATTTTTTTCAAATAGCTCTTTTAAAGGGGGAAACCGATCGCCGTACGTCTCAGGGATAAATTAGACTGTTTATTATCATTCAGCCAGCTCACGCCTTGGAATGTTTTACAGATTGAGAGATAAGAACTCTCTCTATATAAATAAAAATCACAGATGTTACTTGACCACTGCTACTGGAATGTGTTATGTCCCCTTTAAATTTTAGGAGCACCCTGAAATCCAGGAAGAGACATGAAAAATGATCAGTTACTGGATACAATAAATTTTGGGAATTCATAAGGAAGTGGAAATTTACTGGTAAAGGTGTTGTTTTTTTATTAGACAATTAAATGCATTTGCTACAGATTGCCCAATAGGTCTTTTTAGGAAACACGCTGGTGTTTGACATAGAGTCTGTTATTTATTTAGCTTGCATTAGAGTTTCTTGGCTGAGAGACATTTCTCTTGGTCATAAAAGTGTTTTTGACGATCTTGCCGCATGACACTGGATACGGCAAAGCCAAAAATTCTGCAGAGTAGCAAGTCCCAGCTCCGAATCAATAAATGCTGTTAAATTAGACACAATCACTTTCATTCTGTAGTCAGGACTGATGTGCCAGCACAAGATTATAAATAGGGATGCCTATGAAAAATGCATTCTCCAGGGCTATGTTAAAATGCAGCCCTGATGTATGGCATTTGTATAGGCGCCTCTAATTCAAAATGTCCTAAGCGTATTCATAGTTTATATGAGGCATGCAAGCCACAACTTTTCAAGACAAAGTCCAAATTTGGCTTAGATCAGTAAACCAGATGAGAATGGCTTTTGAATTGTTGAATTTACCTTTTTACACCTGAGATTTTTCTTCCGGGCCAGGGTTTGAACAAAAGCTTAAAGGGACACTCCAAACCCCTAAAGCTTGCCTGGAGAATGTGTTTATTTTATTTTTTTTATTTGGAAAAAGTGCAGATTGCAATAGAAATGGACCCTTCATAAATTAACCTGGTTCCACCCACCTGGCTTTTTAAGCAGACAAAGGGTAATGTTACTTCCTGGTTTGATTAGATTATTTGCACAGAACTCAAGAGGCAGCAATTGCTCAGAGCACCTGCCTTGCAAAGACATCTCATTGAGCTGCTTTTGGAAGTCTGTGGTTGGACAGACACATAAAGTCTGGGCGGGGTTAGAAGAGGAGTGCTTACAAGGATAGCAGGCAAGAGAACTGCAGGGTTTGCAAACTGTTTTTAGATGTAACCCCCAATGCAAAAATGCTTAACAAAATGCATGCAAGTTTTCATTTGCGGTATATCTACTAAACAGTGATTTTTATTTAGTGTTTGGGAAGTGGAATGTCCCTTTAATTTCAAACAAAAGAAGGGGAGCTGCATCAGTAATACCTCCCTATGACAAACCTTATTCTGGACCTTATAATCAAGGTCTCAGAAACACTGGGCTTGAGTACTTTGAGTACTCATGGCAAAAAACAACAAAAAAAACAAGATAAATAAATGACTATAACCACCTGTTTCTCTTTTAATGCTGTGAAGAAGTATATTTTATGTAATTACATGTATTTAGAAAACTATACAGGAATGGAATTCATTTAGTCAAAACAAGCCTCTCTTGTTCAGGCCAATGAGCGAGAAAAGAGGATATGCAGACAAAAAGGCAGACACATGAAAACATACACACATATCTGGCACACCTCCCAATGGTCCTGGATCATACTAGACAGTCCCAATTTAGGACTCCTATCACACAAGCAACTTTTTATCTAGTGTCTCTAGAAGCTGGATATAAGAGAAAGCTCCCATAAATGCATAATGAAAGTGCATCGTAAAAAAGGGTTATTCCAAGCACCATGACCACTTCAGGGGTTTGAAGTGGTCCTGCTGCCTGGAGTCTGTACCTGCAGCGTGTTTTACTATTAAAGGCTAAAAATAAGTACCTAGATTAACACCTTTGCTGCCGGTGGTGTAACTCCACCTCCAGCAGAGTCATTAGGACATTATTATCCATCCCAGAACAAGAGTTTCGGGTGGCTAATATTAATTCTGTACATACAGTATTTCTATACATAGAGTTATATTTATTGGCTGGTGGTGGAGTGGTCAGCTGACACTCTCAGCCAATGAATGGCTGGCGAGTTCGGATTCTGCATCAAAGTCAATTAATGCTGTTCTGCACCATATGAGAATTATTTAGTGTTATTCTGTGCATGGCCGGCAATGTCTGTTTGGCTGTTCAGCAATCATGTGCACCGAGCTGACTGTCTCTCTGTTGAACATCCCTATTGCTTTACATTATGTCATTGACACACATCTACTCTGCCCCTTTTAGCTCTGATCTCAATTATTAACTTTCAATTAAGGAAGTAAAGGTATAACTAGGGGGGGTCGCAGCTAGACTGGACGCCAGAGTGGGATTTTGCAAAGCACCGTGTATGATACAGGCACATCTCCAACCATATAAATTGTGTCGGTTATACAGCATAGTGTGGGGTACTGCTGAGAGAGCAGGGTTGTCATGCAGTGGGTGCAGGTTTAATGCTACAAGTTTGGGGTGAATGCGCTGAGTTTAGGGTTACTCAGCATAGTGTGTAAAGTTTATAAATATAGGTCTATATAACACTCTGAATTAGTTCAGATTTAGTGGCATAATGTGATTCATAGAACACGTTTGAGTTTAGGTTTGGACATATCGCAGTAGACTTGTGCAAACGTGAGTTTCGGATGGTTTGTACGAATCAAATGCCCTTTTAGGTCACACCCGGGCATATTGATCATCTGGGTTTTACTTACAGGCTCTTGTTTATGGAACAAGACTCCAAAGTAACTCCTGGACAATAAAATATTTCAGGTGTGGATTAAAAGGCATTCGATTTTGGAGAACCTTCCAAAATGCATGTGGCATGTGCCTCAGGATGAAGCCTGACCCGTGTACTATAAAGTAGCTCCAGAGGTTGGGAGAAAAGTTTTGAGTAATTGAATATACCGACTCCAATATCTAATTGCATTGGAAAAGAAATTGTCAGAATGTAAAAACCAGACCTTTAACCCCTTAAAGACACATGACATGTGTGACATGTCAGGATTCCCTTTTATTCCAGAAGTTTGGTCATTAAGCATCACATAACGCCCCCATTAATGACCGAGTTGCAATATTCTGTTGATGTAAATTAGTTTCCAATTTTTTTTGAAGTAGCTTATTCTTTTATTTGGGACAGTAATCAAACTGAAAGTGATATCATTGACTGTAACAGAAAGTCACATACCTTATGATAAATCCAGGTTCTGTATCCTTCTAGGTATTTTTATCATCTTCTAAAAAAAAAAAATTAGAAATCAAGAAAAACTAAATACATAATTTGTGAGCAACAGGTTGCCTGTGACTCTTATCAGTTAAATGTCTTAAGACAGTTCTAAAGTTTAAGTACTATACACTTTTTGGGGGGGAAATTAGCTACAAACATTTGGGAACACATGAGTTTACTTGCTGGTATGTTGCAACCCAGAATCCTTGGGGTTGTTTAAACCACTATAGGGAGTCAACATTACATTGCGGTCAACATTACATAAACTTGCGGTCTTCCAGCACAGTATGCGAGAAGTCTATCTCTGGGTTAAACCAGATGGTGCCTATTTCAAACTATATACCAATTGACTTCATTTTCTGTTAATATTAAGCTGTGTTGATTTGCCTGTTAGTGGCTGAGAATGTATTTAATGACCTCGCTCCTGCTACTTCTCTTCCTCTTAGCAGTGCACAAATCCCAAATGTCAGGCGTGTGACTATTTTGATGCCGTGGGGTGGGGGGAGACTGGCCAAGAGTAGTTTGAAGAAGTGAAAAAGTGCGCATAACAAGCAATGCAGCAAGGGGACAGGCCGTCCTGAAATGGGGACAGGACACCCAAAAAGGGGGGCATGCCTGCCTTTCAAATGTCCTTAAAGCTGATCTTGCACAGGGCGCCTCTAAAGGTCTCTTGCAAAGGCAGAATGTGTCTGATAAAGTGCTCACTCTGTACTCTCTAGCCACCTTTCGCTGATGTCCCTAAAAACAGAAGAATGGAGAACAAACCAAAGATGAAAGGGCAGGAGCCTATATACAGCCAGATCCAGGACTGCTGTCCCAATGAACATACTTTATTACTAAAAATATGATTCATTACATTACGAGAGATATGAACATTGGAAGGTATGAAAGCAGGACAAGGAGAGCAGGTTGGAAGCCACCAGTGCATTCACCTGTTATCCAGTAGTGCATACTTTTTGCTGTATAGGTTTATGGGAGTGGTGAGTTGGTAGCTCTGTAATGTTGACTGTCCTTTCTCTATCCACCATAGCATATCATGCATATCATGCATCTTTAAAAGCAATAACAGAATGAACGATGAGCCTGCTGTGTACATGAAAGGGGATTTTATTGCAACTATTACATAATAGGAAGGAAAACAAATATAGCCTGGGAACCCGTTACCAATGAACACACTGTTTAACATTTGTGCATTATGCATCCTGGAGGCAGGAATTCTAAAACTATCCAGATGTTGAAGAACTACAGTCTACAGCTCCCATTCTTTCTTTGTCAGTGAAAAATACAAAATTTCAGATGTCCTACAATAACTTTTACAATATATACTATACCTCAGGCCTCTCAACTGTCCTGATTTTTGGTCCTGTCCCGCGGTAACCCTGATATTTCGCTTGCGTGAGCACATCATTAGACACACTTGCGCTATGCTCCGGGCAATAGGACCCCGTAGAAAGTGGATCTATGATGTAAAGGTTCTTGCAATTTTTTATTTTGCAAAAAACATGCATGTGGTGTCATGCACACAGTGTCACACAGTGATGTTCAGTAATACATACCTGAACTTTTGATATCTGGACTTTTCTCATAACAGGATTTTTCAAAATGTGGGATATAGTAGTAGTTATTAAATGGGTATTATATTATACATTTGATTACAAAAATGTTAGTAGACATAATTATATTAATAGAACGGTAGTCTTTTTTTCAGAAGAACTTTGTCACTTCAGACATAGCCAGGATTATTTACTAATGTGAGAATTCAGAGTGAATTTAAAATATAAGGCCAGAGTAGAGTTTGGCTTAGATTTGAAATTCACCTTGAATTCTCGCTGTAGTTAATAACCCAGAGCTTATAAGGAGTATCAATTTAAATTTTCCCATTTTTCTCATATCATCCTGAACAAACCCTCCTGGCAAACAACCCTCCCAAAAAAACATCGCTACTGAAGGCAAAGTGGATCTGGAGAAAGGGAAACTTTAAAACAGAAGCTGTTCAAAATGGTGTCCTTCAATAACTGGATCAGTTTGCAGGGGTAAGTTTAAGGGACACTCCAAGCACCATAACCACTACAGTGCACAGTAGTGGTCATGGTGCCGGGTTTGCCCTGATGCCCTCCTTGGGTAAGTAGTCAAATTGTTTGCGAATTACCTGGCTGTTACCGGTCCCTGGTGGACCTCAGGTAATTTATCAGACCTTTGTGTACTGTATTGGTGATGACGCTTACAGTGTTATTTAAATTTTATATAAGCTTCTGATTGATATGTGAGCCATCCCATATATGATCCATTCCCAAGAATTGCACTTGTTCTAGATTTAATATTGCTTCATTTAGGACACAGACCTGTGCCTTTAATATTGAATCAGACTACAATAAATCTGGTTTTGGGAAGCAAAGATAAATAAAACAGTACGGAGCAAAGTTGAATTTCTTGTTTGTATATCATTTTACAATCTACAATCTGCTTAAGTTTAAAACAAACACTGATAGCTTCGTGGAACAGTTACATCACCGGGAGCAGCGTTCAACGCTACAAAGTGATTACTGGAGCAGAGCTACGGTAGCCTGGCTGCCAACCTTAGCTGCCACTTTACGCAGAAGGTCGATATGAATTTACCTAGAAGTCAATTTTGTGCGCCAGTAATATAAGGTAAACCAACTTGGTTTTGCAGATACACAGTATAGATATGCAAAATAATGCGCACCCAACACAGTAGTGCCTAACACTACAACAACAATTACTCTTTGACCTCTCTAGCACCAATTGCACCTTAATTACGTGCTAATCAGATTCATTAGTAGTGCAGAAACGTTGTAAAGCCATTACTTGCCAATCAGCTCCAGATTAAACTCCAGTGAACTTTTACAGGCTTTTTAAATCAAAGACATTTTAAATGTGACTGTGAGCAAATAATCGAGAACTTGAAGACGCAACATAAGTCTAAACACAAGTTTCATCTACCCAATATTTGTAGCAATGGTTTACTGATAGGGGGGAGTATAAAAACAAGCTCTGAGCTTGCTCTTTTCAAGGTGTGCAAGACATTTTGGGTACAATAGTTATGTGATGAACACCCTAACTCAGTTTCCGCAAAAAATAAAAATAAAAATAAAATAATAATAATTCTGACATGCTAAGTCCACTTGGGCCAAAACAATCTTTGCATGAGATGGAAATTGTTAAGCTTTCAATAGACATTTATTAGTGCGGGAATGAAACCAGGCTCAGTATAACCTTTAAAGGTATAATATAGGCACCATAACTACTTAAATGCACAATCTTAAAAGGGACATGCATCATTTGACAATTATTTTTTCAAACCAGCAAACATATTTTTTTAATTCTCTATATTTTGAAACAAACATACAAACCAGAATAAAGCAAGAAAAACTTATGAACAGTATATTATATACATTTATAAACGCACTATAAACTTGGTCAGTTGGTATTATTGAGCATATCACTCAGCTAGGGGAGATTCACTAATGACAAAACAGGGCATCGTTGGGCAGTAGCAAGAGAGAGAAACATGACATCGGAGCCAGCTCGGCACCCAGGGGTGGTGGGAGTTTGAGCGCACGACTTGTTATTTTGTATTTGTATTCACTTTTTGTATCACAGCTATGTTACAATGCTGCCGCCCATCCCATCTGTTCCCTATTAAGGGTTAATAAGTATGTAGGGGTGTATATACAAAATACCCCTTTCTGTCTCATTAGAGATATCTTTGCCAGAAGCTCAAGAAAGCAAGGTGGAAGGTCAGTGTACGACCCACCTGAGAGGTTTGCCTTGACGTAGCAGGTGGGCTAAAGTCTCTCATGGCCATTGGAGAAACTAAAAACCCTCCATTTGTTTAAATATACATAGGGATTTGGGAAGAGCGCAGGTAACTTTTTTCTATTGTTTTTACGATACCGATTATTGCCAAAATCCTGAATATCGGCAGATTTTATCGGCCCAACCGAAAATCATTTCATTCCTAGTATTTACATAACTGTTATCTTAATGCACAGACTACCAAACTGCAGACTTTCAGCTTTAACAGCAGATTTGTAATACAGCCATTTTAATTGTAGTTTTCATATTGTGTGATTTGGTCAATCACCCTAGGACGGTCTTCCAGGGTAAGGCTACGTAAGCAAGCAAAAACTATTTTATTTCAAAGGCAAATATTAGACAGTAAGAGCAGATCAAACCTCTATTACAAAAAATATTATAATATTACTGTTTTTCCATATCATTTTTTTATAAGAATAAAATAAGCAGGGAAAGGTACAATAAGCTTGTGGCCAGCTTCCAAGTATGTGTTGGGGTTTACTATTGCTCACATTAACAGTACTCACTTAATTGACCTTAGAAGGATGAAAAGCTGAGTAGACATACCCAGAAATCGAACCTGTAACTCAGACACTGCAGCTGAAGAACTGATAGAATGTATTGCCCCCACTGGAGCGTGCTCACTTGTATTTATTGATAGAATGTATCATTGCAACTGGAGCTTGCTCGCATGTATTTATTGATAGAATCTATCATTGCAACTGGGCTTGCTCGCTTGTATTTATTAATAGAATGTATCATTGACACTGGGCTTGCTCGCATATATTTATTGATAGAATGTATCATTGCAACTGAGCTTGCTCGCTTGTATTTATTGATAGAATGTATAATTGTAACTGGAGCTTGCTTGCATGTATTTATTGATAGAATGTATCATTGCAACTAGGCTTGCTCGCATGTATTTATTGATAGAATGTACCATTGCAACTGGAGCTTGCTTGCATGTATTTATTGATAGAATGTATCATTGCAACTGGGCTTGCTCGCATGTATTTATTGATAGAATGTATAATTGCAACTGGGCTTGCTCGCATGTATTTATTGATAGAATGTATAATTGCAACTGGGCTTGCTCGCATGTATTTATTGATAGAATGTATAATTGTAACTGGAGCTTGCTTGCATGTATTTATTGATAGAATGTATCATTGCAACTAGGCTTGCTCGCATGTATTTATTGATAGAATGTACCATTGCAACTGGAGCTTGCTTGCATGTATTTATTGATAGAATGTATCATTGCAACTGGGCTTGCTCGCATGTATTTATTGATAGAATGTATCATTGCAACTGGGCTTGCTCGCTTGTAATTATTGATAGAATGTATCATTGCAACTGAGCTTGCTCGCATGTATTTATTGATAGAATGTATCATTGCAACTGGAGCTCGCTCGCATGTATTTATTGATAGAATGTATCATTGCAACTGGGCTTGCTCGCTTGTATTTATTGATAGAATGTATCATTGCAACTGGGCTTGCTCGCATGTATTTATTGATAGAATGTATCATTGCAACTGGAGCTTGCTCGCTTGTATTTATTGATAGAATGTATCATTGCAACTGGAGCTTGCACGCTTGTATTTATTGATAGAATGTATCATTGCAACTGGGCTTGCTCGCATGTATTTATTGATAGAATGTATCATTGCAACTGGGCTTGCTCGCTTGTATTTATTGATAGAATGTATCATTGCAACTGAGCTTGCTCGCTTGTATTTATTGAAAGAATGTATCATTGCAACTGGGCTTGCTCGCATGTATTTATTGATAGAATGTATCATTGCAACTGGGCTTGCTCGCATGTCTTTATTGATAGAATGTATCATTGCAACTTGAGCTTGCTCGCTTGTATTTATTGATAGAATGTATCATTGCAACTGGGCTTGCTCGCTTGTATTTATTGATAGAATGTATCATTGCAACTGGGCTTGCTCGCATGTATTTATTGATAGAATGTATCATTGCAACTGGGCTTGCTCGCTTGTATTTATTGATAGAATGTATCATTGCAACTGAGCTTGCTCGCTTGTATTTATTGAAAGAATGTATCATTGCAACTGGGCTTGCTCGCATGTATTTATTGATAGAATGTATCATTGCAACTGGGCTTGCTCACATGTATTTATTGATAGAATGTATCATTGCAACTGAGCTGGCTCGCTTGTATTTATTGAAAGAATGTATCATTGCAACTGGGCTTGCTCGCATGTATTTATTGATAGAATGTATCATTGCAACTGGGCTTGCTCGCTTGTATTTATTGATAGAATGTATCATTGCAACTGGGCTTGCTCGCATGTCTTTATTGATAGAATGTATCATTGCAACTGGGCTTGCTCGCTTGTATTTATTGATAGAATGTATCATTGCAACTGGAGCTTGCTCGCTTGTATTTATTGATAGAATGTATCATTGCAACTGGGCTTGCTCGCTTGTCTTTATTGATAGAATGTATCTTTGCAACTGGCCTTGCTCGCTTGTATTTATTGATAGAATGTATCGTTGCAACTGGGCTTGCTCACTTGTATTTATTGATAGAATGTATCATTGCAACTGGGCTTGCTCGCGTGTATTTATTGATAGAATGTATCATTGCAACTGGGCTTGCTCGCTTGTATTTATTGATAAAATGTATCATTGCAACTGGGCTTGCTCGCATGTATTTATTGATAGAATGTATCATTGCAACTGGAGCTTGCTCGCATGTCTTTATTGATAGAATGTATCATTGCAACTGGGCTTGCTCGCATGTATTTATTGATAGAATGTATCATTGCAACTGGAGCTTGCTCGCTTGTATTTATTGATAGAATGTATCATTGCAACTGGGCTTGCTCGCATGTACTTATTGATAGAATGTATCATTGCAACTGGAGCTGGCTCGCTTGTATTTATTAATAATAAAACTGCTGGCAGACACAAGATGAATTCTGAAAAGTACCAAAATGATGTTTATATTTGGATTCAAACAAATGCCTCACTACTCACTGGAAGGGTCTTCACTTTTCATTAAAGAAAATCACCCCAAACATATTACTGAAACAATCCAAGATTTTCTAAGGCCAAAAATGATAACTTTCTTGACAAGGAAAGTCACTCAATCCAATGTTTATACAAAAAGCACATGTTTTGCTTGTAGAAGACAAGAATGAAATTAATATGCCCTAGAAGACCCAAGATAGCTTTCATATTACAGTGTCCAGTCTACACTTTAGCCATTAAAATCCAATATACGGTACTGGTATACAGAGTCAAAACAACAAAATAAGCCACTGGTCAATCCCTTATCACCAAAAGTAAAATAATAGGGGTCCAGGCACGCCTTGGTTCAAGATAGGCACTTTATTGAGAACCACAACAGCAAGCACCCTGGCTCAGATTTGTGGGAGTGAGTGCAGTTCCACATATACTATTCAATCCCTTATCACCAGCACTGTAGACCCAAGCACATTCGGAAGTCTTTTTTTGGCCAATGAGTTAATTGGGCAGAACTTCCCACATTTAAGAGCATCTCTTACTTTGCCTATATATAATATGATCCCACTCCACTGCCAAAAACTGCAATATTTTTTAGATGTAGTATAGGAAATGAAATCTGTCTGTCTAGTACAAGGTAATGAGAGAAACAGACAATTAGGTAATTATATAGCACCTCCAATGGGGAATTCTACTTTCTCTTATAAAATCAATAATCCTATATTGTTGGTAATATCTATGAACACGCCATGAGTCTCATTATATATAAATGGCATACAAAAGAATATTGTACCCCCACAGCCATTATTACATCTCAATACTGGTCATAGTATTATATACACCGATTTCAAATGCAGTCACACAATGCAAAATAGAGGTAGCAAAAAAAGATGCTTAGCACAGAAGGTTTTCTTTTAGAGCAGTACTACCTAACAATATGGGCCATGTAAAATGCAATATTACAAGACAGTCTGGCAAAAAAAAAAAAAGGGGGGGGGGGGATACTTTCTCTATAAATATGTAGAATTCTCACTAGGTAATAGTTAATATGTTCTCTCCCAGTTCCTGGTGGAAATGAATAATCGCTTCATTATTTTTGGTGTTATCAGCGATTATTTGAAACTCACTAGAATAGAACTCTCCAGAGGAGTCACTGCGGATTCACTAATTACTCTTAGTTTAGGAACCTGGTAATTAACCGAGGTTGGACACCGGATCATTTAGACACCGAGGAGTTGTGGGGTTTGCAAAAGACGGCGTTTTTAAACTTTCGGAGATTGTTGGCTGGGCGACATGGGAAAAGCAGTGCACAAACATCTGCATCAGAGCCCTAAACGAAAAATTACTGTGAGCTTGTGAAGGTCTTTCTTTTGCCTACTCATGGACTAAATGCATTTGATTGCAATTTTTGTCAGGACAGTATACAAACAATACACGACAACATATATAATAATCATTGAAGAAAAAGGGGAAAAAAGAAATATGATGAGGACAAAATGGCTCTAATGTCTAGTCCAAGAGGGAAAAAAAAAAATCACATTAAGAAAATAAACTAGGGCTCTTTTACCCTCTCAATACCGCATGCCAAGCGCTGGCACCACGGCACTAGCCTACGGTGTTTATTGGCATTAGTGTCACAGCATCACTCTTTTTCTACAAGTAACTAGAAGGGCCGTAGGATGTCTGTATGGATGGCTGCACTGGAGTAAAGCAGCAATCAAGAATAGTGCAGGGCTTCTGTTAGCCCAGTACTATGTATACCTGTGCATGGGCTGGTATCCTGCGATCTCAATGCTTTCCACAGGTGAACTAGCACATTATTTCCTGACAACTCAGATTTTGGTGTTCTGCGGGCATGTTGGTATACAGGGCCGGATTTAGATGAAAAGAGGCCCTAGGCTATTCCACTTATGTTTTTGTTAATTTTAAGTTTGTAAATTACATGAGAGACAATAAAATACATCATTACTGTGATATATATCAATATGTTAAATGAAACATGTTGTGATTGGTACTAACCTTTATAAAAAATGTGGCACGGATAATAAATAAAAAAAAAGGTCGAGATGAGGAGGGGGGGGGGTGATTGTGAGAGAGAGGGGGGTGATGAGGAGATGGGGGGGGTGATTGTTAGAGGGGGGGTGATTGTGAGAGGGAGGGGGTGATGAGGAGAGTGGGGGTGATTGTGAGAGGGAGGGGGTGATGAGGAGAGGGGGGTGATTGTGAGAGGGGGGGTGATTGTGAGAGGGAGGGGGGTGATGAGGAGGGGGGGTGATTGTAAGAGGGAGGGGGTGATGAGGAGAGGGGGGGTGATTGTAAGAGGGATGGGGGTGATGAGGAGAGGGGGGTGATTGTAAGAGGGAGGGGGTGATGAGGAGAGGGGGTGATTGTAAGAGGGAGGGGGTGATGAGGAGAGGGGGGTGATTGTGAGAGGGAGGGGTGATGAGGAGAGGGGGGTTATTGTGAGAGGGAGGGGGGTGATGAGGAGAGGGGGGGTGACTAAAAAAATTACCTTAAATCCTTGGTGGTCCAGTGGGGGCTGCCTGGTGGTCCGGTGGGGTCCCTGGTGGTCCGATGGCCCTCATTTCCGGTCTGCAGCTCCGCAGAGCTGCAGACCATGGATCTCGCGAGACCCAATCAGGGCATTGCCTGCGGAGCTGCAGACCGCCGGTCTCGGCGATAGCGGCAGGAGGGGCATTGCAGTCTGCCCCGGGCACCCCCTAGTAAGTGGCACCCGGGGCGGACCGCCCCCCACACCCCCTCCTTAGTACGCCACTGGTCATATGATATGCGTAGAATTTCTCCTTATTTTCAGTTCAGTGTTCACTGTTTTTAGAATAGTGTAATTTTAATTTTGCTAACAATTTGAATGTAGGCCCCTCTTGATCTTGAGGCCCTAGGCTGAAGCCTAGTTAGCCTATAGGAAAATCCGGCCCTGTTGGTATATAAGGTATAGACGTATCCTCATAGTGCTAGATGCTGAAGCAGTGAACAAAGGTCTTCTGACGTCCCCAGCATTCGCAATGCTCTTTATGGATTATTTTTTCATCTTTAAGTAGCGCCAGTACCAGGATGAGAGTAATGTGGCCCCACTGGACTGGGACTCTCATCACTGACTTCCTCCTCATCCTGGAAAGAAACCTGGATAGATACAAGCTTGCTCAGGGGTTAAAGGAACACTATATTGTCAGGAATACAAACATGTATTTCTAACAACTATAGTGTTGCAGTAAATATTTAGGTGATCGGCCCCACCCTCTGAGGAGTTAAAAATTGTTTACCTTACCTTTTCTCCATCACCGCCCCGGACTCGCTGCAGCTGGCCCCTCCTCCATAGCCGAGATCATCAGTCTTGGGAAGCATTGGGAGGCTACTGCACATGTACGGCAAAACACAGTGCTGTGCCAATTAGCATCTCCTTGTAGAGATGCATTGATCAATGCATCTCTATGGGGAGCGTTCATGGAGACGCTGAAAATGGAAGCACCTCTAGTGACTAGGAAACTAGGAAGCACCTCTAGTGACCGTCTGAGAGACTGCCACTAGAGGTGTGTCTAGGAGGCAATGTAAATACAGCCTTTTCTCTGAAAAGGCAGTGTTTACAGTGCTAAGACTGCAGGAACATGCTATAGACAGCTTAATGAAGTGGTTCTGGTGACTATAGTGTCCCTTTAAGCAAGCAAGGGAAGGGCTGAGGCCTTCGTCCCACATCAGCTGTCCACTTGTTATGTGTTTTATTTATGTGGTCATTGGAATACTCAAACAGAGCTAACACAACTCTTAAAATATAAACATACTTACAAGGTTATTCACTATACTGAGAATTCAAAGTGAATTTAAAATTTTAGGCCAAAGTAATGGATATTAAAGCTTAGCTGACTTGGAGAATTTTAACAATTCAGCTATTTTGGCCTTAAATTTTAAATTCCCTTTAGTAAATACCCTTGCCTGTATTATCTTACAAGATTTGGCAAAAAAAGGAATCATATGGTTTTTCAAGTACTCCGTTGTGAGTCACAACAAGATCTGGCTGAAAGGAAGGCTTTTTATGATTTTTTGTAATCTTGCTGTTTCAGAGCAGTCTCATTAAGATGTTTATTGCGTTCAATTCTAACCAGTTTACTTATTCGTTAATAAAACTTTTTCCTCAATGCATATGCAGTTCATGGTGTTAAGCAACAGACATGTCAAGGGGTAAACGGCGCATTGCCATACAAAAGATAATCATGATAAACTGCTAACTCTTCCAGTATAAAAAGGAGGCCAATCACTGAACAGGTAAGTAGGAACCGTGATTGGAAGAGGTAGGTTAGGCCTATATTCCAGTTAACATTTTAGAGTTGTGGCACCAATTCCTGATGATGGTTTATTTTAAAGGTGTTGGCTATTTAACACTTTAAGGGAACACTATAGGGTCAGGAACACAAACATGTATTCCTGACCCTATAGTGTTTAACCCACCATTTAGGTGGCTTGTCCCCCCACAGCCTCCTTAAAAGGAATTAAAACTCACCTTATTTCCAGCACCGCTCAAGTCTGCCGGCGCTAGCTCCGCCCCCTTGGTGACATCATCAGAACTGCCGATTTGTAGCCAATCCAATGCTTTCCCAGCGTGGAGACGCTGAACGGCAGTGCTGCCTACTGTGCAGCACTGAGCCAGGAAACATCTCCGATGGCCATCTGAGGAATGGCCACTTGGAGGTGTCCTTAGGGGCAATGTAAACACTGCCTTTTCTCTGAAATGGCAGTGTTTGCATAAAAATGCCTGAAGGCAATGATTATACTCACCAGAACAACTACATTAAGTTGAAGTTGTTCTGGTGACTATAGTGTCCCTTTAAGATTTTTCTAATTAATACGTGATTTACCAATTACCATTGAACATCACTGAGCAAAATGAAATATATTATCCTGGAAAGATTGTATATTTGATGGTGACTACATGATAGTCCTAATATCACATTAGAAAAAGGGTATATTACTGATCATAATGATCAATAATCTAGCTCATTGATTAATGAAATATTGGGTTAAAACATACCTCCTTCCCATTACCAAGAATGCCACCATAACGCAGCCTTTGAGCTAGCTCCGCCTAACTGCCTACGCAATTGACTTGCTTGGGAACATTTCCCTAGGCATCGTTGTAGGTGTATGCAGGAGTTGGGTGGAGCTGGGGTAGATGGTGGCTGTGAGCAGGTGATCCCTTGTAGGGGGTTCTACTGCTTCTCTCCTGTCAATCAATTATTAATTCTCAGTACAAAAGTCTACAACAGCACAAATCTTTCTGCAGAAAATGGACAGGTGTGTGAAAGAACTGAAAAATTAAAATGATCTAAAAATCTATATATTTGTTAGCCAATTTTTCTATTACAATGTACAGATGATGTGATTGTGTGATCTTTAAAACAGCATATTTTGTGAGTACCAGAACAAGAACACATTAAGTCTTCTCTCTCGGTGTATGTACGGCACGGTGATCCAATACACTGTAAAATACATATTTTAGTTTTTAATGAGGTCTCCATTTAAACCAGCAACATACAAGAACCTTAAAGGAGTACAAAATCTTACAAAGTGTATTTGCATTTTTCTAGACCACGTAAAAATTCCTAGCTGCTGATTGATACTGCCAATGCTACATTAGTCCAATGCAGTGAGGGGATGCAAATATTAATGCGCACAAAACACGTTGTATAGAGCAATATAAACTTTCAAAATATATATTTTTTTGACAAGCTTGCATTTTTGCAGGTGTTCAACGTAAAACAGCATTTCAACCGTTTGTTTTTGTTTTTTTTTAATTCATCTGGTTAAGCGAAAAAATAATAATAATAATAATAATAATCAGAAGTGTCAATTCAGCAAGGGAAAAATAAAGGAAAGCGTGCGAAAGAAAGAAAAACAGCGAAAATGATGGAGAGAGAATGCAAAGTAGAGAGAAGAGATAGAGAAGGACTGAGGTAGATGGAGAGATAAAGGGTTTAAGAAAGAAAGAGATCACATAATCTGGCCGTTCATGCAGCAAAGCAATGATAGATTCTGCGTCACTGTTGCCTACTTGATGAATAAGTCACTTAACCCCTTAAGGACCACTGATGTTCTATGCCATCAGAGCAGTATGGTCTTTGAAACAATCTACTTGTATAAAGGCTGCAGGGCTGTAGAAAGCCGTCAATGCTAAATAAAGCTAGCATGAGGTCTCTAGAAACCAGATTGTGATGGCGGTCTAGTGTCATTAGGTACTTAAGGCGCACAATGCGTAACAAGAAAAACATATAGCGTTTGGGTCTGGGGTGTCTGTAAACAAGTAATAGAAAAGGTATTATGTATAACATACAACATGCAAATACAGGAAAGTCTGCATCATACTGATCTGGTTACCAAATGGTTAAATTACTTAAGATATGCATGAAATAAAACCGAGAGGGAAAAAAGGCCTTGACTTCATTCTGCACCAACTTAAAATGCAATGACTACAAAGCCATGCAAATCAATCATTTTCAAATGCAAGGTAAAAATTTGTCTGTTCAAAATCAAGTTCAACCTGTTTTTTTTTTTTCTTTCTTTCTTTTTCTTTTGCCCCTTGGTGTTTATTTTGTTAGAACATGCAAAAATAATAGTGTCGGGTTGAATGGCAAAGTATGATATGAACACGTTAAGCGTCCAAATTCTCGCCGCAGACCGCAAAAACAAATACAATGCCTGATAGGAGGTCATGCCATTTGTCAAGTGTTAAATACAGATTTGGAAAAAGCTTGGATGAGGTTCCCCAAATTCCGATGCGTTTTTTTTTTTCTTCTTCCAATTTCTGTAGTTTTTTATTTTTTTTATTTTAACAGTATTAATTTGGTTACCAAGCAGCCATTTTACTTAAATACGTCCTATTTCCATTTCTTTCCGCAGAGTTTTGGATCTATTCCTTTTTCCACTTGGGTATAAATGCCAACCCATGCTTTTTCTGTGGAAATTTTAGAACACGCATTCTTACAGATTAATAATAAAAAAATAAAAAAAAGATTTCCGATTAATTGACTCATTGCTAATCATTCCTTGAGCGCCAGTATTGAAACATTACTTTTTTTTATTCTTTTTATTTAATGCACACAAGGTATATTTATATATAATTTATTTTACACACGTGCTCTCGGGAGCAAGAGTATATTAGTACCCGTTTAAATTCAGGTATCGGCGGCGGATGGTGAAATGTTTTATTAACGATACTCCTTAAATAAAAGGAGGGGATTGAGGCTACCTGATCGGAAAATCTGCTATTTGCGGTACTGGATGAGAAATATCTTCAAGCATTTGAGATGTACAAGAAGTGGAATAAAAAGGAATAGAGAGAGGGACAGAGACTCAGATGTCAGAGAAGTCCCTATTAAAAGCACAGCAGCACTAAAATGCATTTGTGACATTCTTCCATGTTATTTAGCTATTGCAGGGAGAGACTTTGCCCTAAACTGTACTTACTAGGGACGAGTCGGGATAAAATATAAACCAAGGGAACAAGGCTCAGATCATGAGATTTTGCAGCAAATTTTGAACATATTTTTTCTGGCGTTTCGGAGTTGGGAAAAAATGAAAGAAGCTTCAGGGCATGTCTTTACTTACATATTCTTTATTCTGCAACCAGGTTTAACCCTTTCTTTGGAGTAGAAGAAATATTGTTTTAAATTGTCATGCAGTGCTATTGAGGTTTTTTTTACCCCAACAAAAAGGAAAGTGCTTGATTTGGTTTGCCCTACGTGACAGTAGGTTTCTATAGCTTTAGAATGTGTCTTTAGTTGGATGGCATGTCACTGGTGCCATGCTGTCTGTGCTTTCTACGTCCAATAAACCCTGAGCTATACGGTGGACCTGACGGACAGTTGCCCCTGTTACAGCTGAGAGGCGAGCCATCCCATCTTGGATTCTCAAAGCATGTGGGTTTTAAATTTTTCGTGTGCGTCTTTTCTTGTTGTTCAATTAGTACAGCGATTTATTCAATGCATGCATGAGAGGACAGTAATATGTTATGGCAGTTCCCACAATATTCCAGTCCAGCACTCTCAATCAAGCATTGCCAAATAAAACGCATTAACCCGTATGACACGACTAGAACCGGCATCCTATGGCTCTGCAGAATACGGCCTGTGCCTGTTGTGGCAAAGGGGTTAAACGAGGAGGGAGCAACGATGCATTCTTAAATAATCGGTGCCCTCTGCACATAGATAAAGGCAGCAATAGTCTTCACCTGGCAAAGTTTTGCAAACAAGAGTACATTAAATAGATAATATATGGTGTGTTTATGGAACACAATTTTTTGGGTTGCTGCATTCGCACTCCAGCTGTGTAGTGAAATTTGCTATGTACAAATTGCAAGAGTAAAAGTTCTAAAATTCCCTTTGCTTGTTATTTAATATGGAAATATATATGTGTGTGTGTGTATATATATACATATATATATATATATATACACACACACACACACACACACACACACAGACACACACACACATATATATATCAATACACACCACTAAGACATATTAGTAAAAAAAAAAAAAAAAAACAGACTGTAGCAAATATAAAACAAGCATGCAAAATATAACAAATTATGCATTGTTCTACTTTAATCACATACAATATATATGTATTCATAATTTAACCTACCTATGTCACAGAGTGCCAAAATGAATTTATTGGGTTTATATATGTCTGCCCATTTCTACAACTATAATAAGATTGTACCAAAAGAGACTTAATAAATATATACATACACACACACACGAGGAATAGCCAATTTGTGGCTATTGATGAGATGGAAGATTCTTACTGAATTTGCTATAATTCACAGGTTAGTGAGCAAACCTCCGTCTGTAGACTTGTATGGGCAGTGTCTATTACATAACACCTACATTTACATTTCTTCTAATTATTTCACTGAATGTAATAGGAAATCACTCTGGCATTAATAATAAATAATAATAAAAATAATATATATTATACATACACCTTACACACAAATCCATTTATATACTCATACACATTAAAATATATCCTGGTCCTTACATCAAATTCCCTTAACCATTTAGGTTCGATATCATCGCCAAGGCTGAAATTCGCTTGCCTTACAACGAACCGTAATGTGTCTTCATAGGCAATCCAAAGAGCAAAGCACTAAATATATTATCAGAAAAAATATTACTTGATACAATTGGAAATAGAATGTCCAGTAATAGATTTGCTAAATTGTACCTTTTTTGGGTGCTTCTACAACGTTTGCAGCCGAGTCTGCAAAAAGTGAAATGCGTTTCCAAATGTTAGGCAGAAGTGCAAAAGCCGGCGTTATACCAAAAATGCTAACCTGTCTCTCTGTAATTCTGAACATCTTAACTCTTTTTTTTTTTTTTTTGTACTTTTATTTAGTCTTTACTGCATGTTTCTGTTGGAGCTAAACAGTTCATATCTACCATCCCAAGGTATTTATTAATGAATCTGGATAGCTAGAACATAACGAGAGTGAATTATTAAAGGTGTATTATGTGAAAAAGCGTGTAAAGAACAGTTTAAATTCTGTCCGAAGTCCGTGTGATTATTTTATGGCAGAACATGCTGGACCCTGAACCTAGTCTAAGAACATTACGTGCAATGATCTCGTAACTGCGTTCTGCAAACTTAAATCGCTGTGAAGGAAAAAAAAAAAATACATTCTATTACAGGAAAAAATATCTTATTCCTTAAATGTATATTTAAAATTCTTTTAAAAAAAATACATGAAATAGAAGAGGGATAATTATATACAGAAAAAGGGGCGATAACCTATTAGATTTGCTGCAGGTGCCTACGTATCACTTAATGATGTGTGTGTATATATAGATAAAAATCGAGAATAAAATGTTAACGATATACATGAAAGGAACAGTCCAAACAACCAAAGCAATTTCAATGATTTTAATAAGCAAAATAGGAAACAATTTTATTAACAAAAAACAGAAACCAGTCTGAATTAAACTACAATAGACCAGATATGAACAGTTTTTTTTAAATCTTATCAGAAGCAGGGTATGAAATTTTTCCCTTCAGAACTTTATGTGAAATAAAAACAGCTCACTGCCGAAAAATACATGATTTCAACCCAGTTGAATCAGGAAAAAATAAAATAACAAAACAAATAAACAACCCACAGACCATTGCTGATGCACTGACACAGATCCACAATATTTTAAGACTGCAAGCATCATGCTGTTCATAAAAACCTGTTTACTACAGTTAACTTATAAACAAATAAACTGACAAAAAAATATTTTTTTTTTTGATAAAGTTCATACGCATCTGCACCAGCAGTGCCAGGAAAAAAAAAAAAATCAAAAAAAAAAAAATATGCATAAAAAAAAAAAAAAAAAAGGAATAATAATATTTTGGTATACCGTGAGCAGACAGCATCACTTTATTTTTATTTATTTTTTTTACTGACCAGCAGAAAAATTAAACTGTTCAGCAACCGGCTGCATCTCACTGCTACATATATAAATAAACTGAGCAGAACAGAAATTAAAAAAAAAAAATGTAAAAAAAAAAAAAAATGAAAATCAAAAATTTCCATCCTAGCTGTTAGTAGTAGGAAACAAACAGGAGAACGCAGCTTTTAGAAGCAAAAGTATTTAGTATCTATATAAGTCACAATTTAAGCTGTCAAAACAGAGCCCTGCCTATGTCCTCAGAGAGTATGCTATAGCATTTTCCCACTATCCTGTTGTCAGCAGGAATAAAACTCAAGATACCAGCATTTCATGTAAAAGGGGATGAATCGTTTCTACTCACATCTTTGGCAAATTTAACTCTCCATCCCTCAGAGGACTTGCATTAGCCGGTGCCATAATTTGGTATCGGTCCCTCTGGGCGATGAAGGGTTAAAACACCAAGGAGTATATTCACTGAACAGTGATTTGTGGAGCACCGAAAGCCTTTTTTTTATTTTTTTTGCATAATTTAGGCCACAATAGCTGACTTGGAAAAAAATCTGCAAAAATCCTGCTTTATAGACAACTTGGCTATTTGGACTTAAATTTGGCAAATTCACTTTTCAATTCACCACAAACCACCCTTTAGTGAATATTTTAATATATGCATTTTTTTTTTCTCGCTTGTTTGCTCTTAATACAATTCCTGAGAGAGTAATTCTGGGTAATAATAATTTATTGACATACAACATCAATGATTAAGTAGAATTTGGGTCATTTTATCAAGAGCTTTAACTATAGCAGGCACTTAATTACACTGCTAATAGTTATAGCACATTTACATTTGTGATTGATTTTATATTTTTTTCTTTCATTCAAAATTTGATCAAAGCATTAAAAAAAAAAAAAAATTAAATATAAAAAAAAAAAAAAAACAACTTGGGGGCAAAACCAATCTAAAAGTGCACTAAAATGCCCATAGAAATACTTATATCAAACAAGTGAAATGTGAAGATGGCATAATTATATACAGATTATACCCTTTGAGTGCCAGAGTAAGGGAAGAGGACTGAAAGCCCATTGCCTAGCCTGGCACTGAAAGAGTTAAGAACCTAGAAGAACAGGGATATTTCAACTTAAGCACATAGCTAATAAAAAACAAAAACAAACAAAAAATAAAATCTGGACACCTCAATACAAAAACAATTTAAAAAATGAAGGTTTGAGGCCAATAACCAGAATAACAGCATGCTCAGATTAAACAACAAAATGTTACAAAATAGAACATATTACCATACATGTCCAGCATGCAGGATTAATATTTTAATGCAGGTTTTTTTTGTTTCTTATATTTTCTAGATAATCAAGCAGGCAATAAAACCCAAGGGATAGGGGTTGCACATAATCTCCCACCTGTTTCTTCTATAAACTAGTTTATCTGAACCAAAGCTGCAGAAGTTAGGCAGTCTTACATTATTACACTGTTCATTATTTTCCTCCTTCCAAAGAGACATTGTCATTTTTTCATCACAGTTACTGGAGGACTTTTATAAAAAAAAAGCAAACCTCTGCCAAAAGTTTTCTCCCCCTTCCCTTCCTTAGCCCCCCACAAACAGGCTGGTAACCCCCCTCCCCAATAAAGAAAAGAGCAACCCGGATAGAAGGGTTATGTTTAAAGTTGTTCTTGTGTGCACCCCTGTCCCACCAAAAGACTAGTCTACAAAAAACAAACAGTAGGTGCAGAGTTCTTATGGTATGATTTCTTGAACCCCCAACCACCCACCAACGCCCCCACCCCCTACTCAAAGCAGGCAGTTTTAGAGATGTTCAGAGGACAAGCAGCCTCAAGTTCTGTTCTGCCCCTGGTTGACTCACATAAAGAATTCTGGTGAAGACGGATTGTCGCTGGTCGAACCAGCCTCTCTGAAGCTGTTGTTGGACAGTTTCTCGCACTTGATCTTGTAGGCATCTCTCTCCCTGGCTAGCCTGGCCACCTCTTGCTTTAGGTGCTCAACTTGCTGGATTAGTTGGGTCTTCTCGTTCTCCAGGTGATGCTTCTGCTGGACTCTCTTGTACCTGCAGGACTGGGCATAACCCCTGTTTTTGAGGGTTCTCCTCTTCTGCTTCAGACGGATCACATCGTCCTTGGTGAAGCCTCTGAGGTGCCTGTTGAGTTCCCGGACAGACATGGAGACCAGCTGCTCGTCGGAGAACCTATCTTCCACTTGGCTGGAGGACTGGTGGTGAGGTTGGTGACTGTTCTGCAGCTGCTGGGAAGAGGTGGAGGACCCAGAAGGACTTGGAGAACCTTGGAGATGGTGATGGTGGTGATGATGATGTGGGTGCTGGTGGCCCATATCTTCATGGGGGACTCCTTGATACTGGTGGTGGTGGTTGTTGTGATGGTGATGGTGGTGGTGACCTCTGAAGCTATCAAAGCCCTGCAGCTGGGGGGGCATCTGGTGTGGCCCTATGAGTGCCTCCACTGCATCTTCTGGGGTCAAGTTAAGAGCTTCTGGGTTGACCTGCTGGTAGTTGTTGGTCATCCAGTAGAGGTCTTCCAGGTGTGTCTTCTGCTCGGTGGGGCTGAAGCTGGGGGAGGAGGGCACTGAGCTGCAGGGGGTGCTGATGGGTGTGGAGGACACTGAGCCGGTAGGTTGTAAGCGGTTGCAATGCCTTAGGGTGCGATCTGCTCTGCCACCCAGGGGCTCCTTCTTCACATCAAACTTCATCAGGTCAAAGTCATTGACGTACTCCATGGCTAGCGGACTTGTAGGCAAATCTGTTCCAATGGGCAACTCTCCGGCCATGTCACTCTTCTTCACTCCAGCCCTGCTACCCTGAGTGTGCTATCAATGCACACTCAAGGATCCCCAGTGCAGGAGACTAGTCTTGCTGCAGGGGACGAAGAGGGGAGTCGAGAATTCTGAAGAAAGAATCTTCTAATCACTTCTCCTCCTTGCTTGCTCAGATCGCCTTCTTTCTGCTGAGCTTGGCAAAAATCCCAAATAAACGCTGGAGAACAGCAGACCTTCCCCCCTTTCTCTCCAGAGTCCCGGGGACAGCTCCCAAATCCTCCCTGCTTGGCTTTTTGTAAATTCCAGTTGCAGCAGAGAAGACACTGGAGTCAGGGAACTTTGTTGGGTTGAAAGAGCAGGCAGGTGATGCCTTTGAACAAACCCCTCTCACTGAGGACTGGAGGGTCTATAGCTCTGGCTATCATCTGTGCCTCTTCCAGCTAGACTGCTACTTATATCCCTCCCCTCGCATCACGAGGTGTAAGGGGAGGGAGCACTCACTGCCATCCAATGGCTGGGGAGTGTCTGCTAGATTAGCATAGGAGTGGGGCAAGGGAGAGGAGAGGGGGTGAGGAGATGTGAGAAGTGACAGATAGGAGAGAAGTCAGCTGACAAGCTACTGCTCAACAAGACCAGGCAATGGCAAGCCTCAAAATGTACAGCAGCCTTCACACATACAAACAGCACAGAGTATACACTACACTATATACTGTATGTCATAGCAAAGTGTGTACAGCAGCCTTCACACACAAACAGCACAGAGTATACACTACACTATATACTGTATGTCATAGCAAAGTGTGTACAGCAGCCTTCACACACAAACAGCACAGAGTATACACTACACTATATACTGTATGCCATAGCAAAGTGTGTACAGCAGCCTTCACACACAAACAGCACAGAGTATACACTACACTATATACTGTATGCCATAGCAAAGTGTGTACAGCAGCCTTCACACACAAACAGCACAGAGTATACACTACACTACATACTGTATGTCATAGCAAAGTGTGTACAGCAGTCTTCACACACAAACAGCACAAAGTATACACTGCACTATATACTGTATGCCATAGCAAAGTGTGTACAGCAGCCTTCACACACAAACAGCACAGAGTATACACTACACTATATACTGTATGTCATAGCAAAGTGTGTACAGCAGCCTTCACACACAAACAGCACAGAGTATACACTACACTATATACTGTATGTCATTGCAAAGTGTGCACAGCAGCCTTCACACACAAACAGCACAGAGTATACAGTACACTAAATGTCATAGCAAAAAGTGTACAGCAGCCTTCACACACAAACAGCACAGAGTATACACTGCACTATATACTGTATGTCATTGCAAAGTGTGCACAGCAGCTTCCACAGACATATATACAAAGCTCAGTATACACTTCACGTCATAGCAAAGTGTGTACTGCAGCCTACATACAAAGTATACACTATTCTAGATACAGTATATTATATCAACGTGTGTGCAGCAGCCTACATACAAAGTATACACTATCCAATACTGTAAATTATTTTAAAGTGTGTACAGCCTCTTATATACAAATTATACACTATTCTATATACTGCATATTATATCAAACTGTGTACAGCAGTCCTCGTACACATGCATGCAATGCAGAGTATATACCAATGTCATTGCAAAGTGTGTACAGCAGCCTCCATACAAAGAATACAGTGTTCTATATACTGCATATTATATCAAACTGTGTAAAGCGGCCTACAAACAAATTATACACGATTCTATATACTGCATATTATATCAAAGTGTGTACAGCATCCCACATTCCCATGCATACAATGAATGACACTGCAAAGTGTGTAGAGCAGCCAACATACCCATTCATACAATCTATAGTACACAGTGGTCTATATATACTGCATGTCATAAAGTGTGTACAGCAGCCTCCATACACATCACGAAAAGCAGAGTATACGCTATTCCACATAGTGCATGTCATAAAGTGTGTACAGCAGCCTCTCTATATATTGTATCCTTTATCAACGTGGGTACAGCAGCCTTCATACACATCATGCAAAGCAGAGTATACACTATTCCACATAGTGCATGACATAAAGTGTGTACAGCTGCCACACTCACTAAATATTGTATCTTATATCAAAGTGGGTACAGCAGCCTCCATACACATCATGCAAATCAGAGTATACACTATTCCACATAGTGCATGACAAAGTGGGTACAGCAGCCTCTCTATATATTGTATCCTTTATCAACGTGAGTACAGCAGCCTTCATACACAAGCATGCAATACAGAATATACACCTTTCTGTATACTATATGAGACATGAAAGTGAGCACAGCAGCCTCCATGCACACGTACATATTTTATGCAGAATAACCAATGTCAGCTCTACATTGTAAAGTCAGATCTGAGAGAGAACACTTTAATTCTGGTCTGTTTTCCTAAAATTCATAGTGTGATCCTGATCTGGGACACTTAATCATTAAAAACAAAACAAACATCTACTGGTCAATACTATCCCTAGATATCCTTCTCTATATACAGCAATGTGATGTACTACACAGCTCTGTCTACAGCTCTCAATCTACAGCTACCTACTGCTATCTATCGATCTACAGCTACCCAGGGCTATCTCTATCTACAACCATATATCTAGATTTATAGATACCTTAATCTGGCTGCAAATACCTACAGCTATACAAAAAAAACTCTCTCTCTCTCTCTCTCTCTCTCTCTCTCTCTCTCTCTCTCTCTCTCTCTCTCTCTCTCTGTAGCAGTGTGGGATTCTCAATATAATCCATTTACAAGATGAACTGAAACTGTGTTTTATGCTTACTGGCTACTTTTGTTGTTTTCGAATCTTACCACTTTATTTATTTATTAACATGAAATAAACTTTAAAACACACACGAGTACTGTTACTACCATTCATTCTATATTGATTGATTTATCTTAGAGGGTGAAGCCCTGCCACTTCTATGGGTCATTGTGTGGGTTCCTAACACAAGAGGCTCTGGCATGAAGAGAGTTAATTACGTCTGTAACCCCCTTAATCTCAATGCACCTATTGAAAACAGCAAGAATAGGACAGCACAGCTGGCATTTAAAGAGTTAATGGATGAGACCCCTGCACTCGCCCAGCTAAACTGTTACACAAAGGGTTAATGAAGGCAATCATTGCACTCGCCCAGCTAAAATGTTACACAAAGGGTTAATGAATGAAATCATTGCACTCGCCCAGCTGAAAAAATGTCCCAAAAATGGTTAAGGGACACAAATCTTATATTTCACTAAAAGGTTACACGAAGGGTTAATGAGTGTTGTCCTTGCACTCACTCAGCCAGAGAGTTACCCAAATGTTAATAACTGCAATCCGCTTGCACCCACTCAGCAAGCGTTACAAAAAAGGATTAATCAATGACATTCTCTCTGAGATGGATTAATGTAGGCAATCCTTGAACTTCGTTTAGGAGGTACAAGAAGGGTTAATGAATTCAATCATTGAGCTTAGTTAAAGAGTTACAGGAAGTGTTAGTGAATGCAACCATTGAACTTAAAGAGTTACAAGAAGGGTTAATGAGTGCACTTATCTAACTAAAAGGTTGCACACAGGGTTAATGGCTGCAGTCATTATCCAGTACCCACAAAGAGTTAATTACTGCTAACATTGCATGTGCCCAGCCAAAAAGTTACAAACCCCATTACATGAAATCCATCATGAACAGCTATTAGTGCATGTTCAGGAATTTACATCTCATTATTCAGTGTCCTAAACTGGATGCTGTCTTTTGTTTGCTTTAATAAACAAGCCCTTTTTTGTGTGTGTGTTTTTATTTCGGAATTTCGAAAGAATTTAGAGACAAATTTTGCACACAAAAAAAAAAAAACCCAAGAGGCTCAAACCAGATAGAAATGGCGCCCCCAAGTGGACAAGACTGGAACTGCTGGCAAAAGACGAAACATTTGAGATTGAACGTAATAGTAACATTTCCGTGACACAGCCCTGTACAGGAGAGCAAGGGTTAAAGCCGGCCAAAGTATCAATGAATATCAATGAATATTACATTTCAGATAACCTGCTTACATGACTGTGGAAAAGAAAAAAAATATTGTAGTATTTTCAAAAAACTAAAATAACCATCTATCCAGGGGACACACATAAATAGGCACATATGCACACATAAACATCGTTCCTTCGCAACTTTGATCTGTACTAAAAAACGAATCAGCTTAGAACACACTTCACACAATTAAAATGACGTTATCCGTGTATGCACTGTTACTCTATACAATGTGTGTGCAGGCAATATACATCTAGTGCACACACAGACAGAACTCACAAATCCCGTTACATAATTACTACAAACTAATACCTTCATCACACACACTGCAACTCTAGAGAAACTCGCCCATCACAAAGTATCACATAAAGACCATCATGTGTATTGATATACTACAGAGATATACATAAACACATTTACACAGATAATATACATCCAAACATTAATAGCAGTGTACATAAGAGCATGTTCTATGCATATTTACACTATATATATTTATATATACATACATTAAGTTATGACATATACACACACACACACATACATTACATATAGACATACACAGATTATATATTTTATACACACATATACATTACATATAGACACAGATTATACATTATATATATATACATACATATACACACACACATTACATATATACATTCATTATATATTGTATATATACATATATATAGTCACACATACACACACACATAGATACATTACTTACATATATTCACACATACACACATTATGCTATATATACACATTCACACATACACACATTACTTTCATATATACATATAATATACACTTATTCCCACGATTTTAAAATATATATATTTACATCCAGATGCCTACCCTTTAAAAGGTACAATATCCATTTCTCTCTTTATCCCCAACTAGTGCCAATACATTTAAAAAAAAACCAAAAAAAAAACCCTAATCAATACTGATTTGAATGAGTGCCCTGTCAGGGTAGGAACTTTAACCCTCTGCATTCTCAGACAATGAAACACTTTACTCAGCGTTTTCTGTACAAAATCACAGCCCTATTATGGAGCAGAAACAGGGGTGACCACTCAATGTGTGCTGGCCTCAAATACCCCAAATATTTGAGAAGAATGGAGCTAGGGGGTGTGAAGGCATGCCTGCTTAGACCATGCTTCAATGTCTTAGTAGCATGAAAATCCACTGTGCTCGGTTTATTATTATTATTTTTTTATTTTTTTTTTAGTAAATACTGCTCATTATTAACCCTTAATGCACTGCAGAGCATCCTTGCCAGAAAGCTCATGAAGGATCAGGGTGTATATTATTATGAAATGTAAAATGCACGCTTCACATTTTCTCCAAACTGAATATTTACTGAGGTTGCTGCATAAATGAATTACGCCATATCTCATCTCTAATGGAGCAGATACAATAGTGTGGATGGTGCAAAATTAATTTTAAAGCACTGTTTTAAATAGACATGTACGTGTGATTGGTACGGTACACCAACTTAGAGAGGAGATGAATATAAAAAAAAAATAAAAAAAATGAAAAAGGCTGCATGCTTAATGGATATTACCTTTTCGAAATATTCCTATTGTAATGTAAGGAAGACTACTGTGAAATGCTTTATTGATTATTAAATACCGTTTAAAACAGCATACTATTACTGTAATATAGTCTTATGGCTATTTTAAATGTACTTTAATCCTGCATTTAAATTACACTAATAGAAAAAGAAAAAAAAAGAGTGAGGGATGGAGAGAAAAAATATATTTAAAATGTAGAAGAATTTCTAATGTACATATATATTATTTATTTTTTATATATCTTTTTTTTTATTTTTGCCAGATTATTTAGTTTTATTTTTTTATTTAAAAATGAAACAAATTTATATATATATATATATATATATTTTTTTTTATTAAAAATAATTTTAAAAATAAAATAATTTATATATACATATACATTTTTTTAAAATTTATTTTATTTTAGTAAAAACAAATATTCTACTTTCTTTCACTCTCTGCTTTCCAAAAAAAGAACACGACCTTCAAGTTTCAAAATGGGTTAAATACAAATAAACTGGAAATAGAAGAAAAATAGAATGAAGGGGGATGAAGGGTTAACATAATTAAAGACGAAGGTCTATACAATCAGGTTTGAAAGATAGAGTGAACTAGCAAGAGAAAGCTAGCCGGATTCCAGGTTCCCAATTTATACTACCTTACCCTCTATCCAAAAAAATAAAAAATAAAATAAGAGAGGGGTCCTGTGTGGTCTAGTTAATCATTTACCAGCCTTGCAGGGGCTGCAGAATGAAAAGTGTCGATGTTTGCTTGTTTAAATTAATGGGATAACATCCCACGATTTCTGAAATTACTATAGAGAAATCTTAACACCTTGCAGAATTTTTCTGGTGTAAGAAGAAAAAAAAAAAAAAAAGTCTTCAATGTTGAAATACATATATAGATCCTCTGCAGTGAATCACATTGCATCTACTGTGCATAGGGGACTGCTGTCTGTGTCTTGGGGGTTGGGAGATGCTATATAATTTAATACAAAAAAAAAAATAATTAAAAATAATTTATAGACTTCGTTTAAAGAAGACTGGTATTAAGATGGAAGAAGCACATCCCTGGTAGGTGTATCAATATTTTAATTGTGGCTTAGAATTTATTTAATAGAATGCAGCATGATACTTGTGATTCTTGGGTGTGTAGTTTCTGTCTTGTAAAACATTATTGAATAGCATGTCATTAATATTCCTTTTGCTTACTGTTTGTGCTATCAGAGCAAGGCTCATATTGATGATGGAACAGTAATAGACTGATAATTTGCTGATTTAATTCCATTAAGGAGATAGCATTGATACCTGTTGTTTTACAGTCGGTTTACTGACATTTAACCTGTTCATTGCCTTAGCGCTGCATTTAACTCCTCTCATTCCACGCGGCAGCCTAAGAGTTAAATATACTTTGGTTTTGTAATAAATAATATTCAGCAACACGCAGTAGTAGTAGTAAGGCATCGCCTGGTATCTTAATACCACGAGTCAGAAACACCAGGACAGCCTGCATCGTTAAAGCGTATTAATACGCCAGGTTAGTAAATGCACGCTAAGGTATCGCATTCTGAAGCCTGACAGCAACGAGACTGCACAGAACTATCGCTGTCTGCAGTAGGTGAAGCATGGAAGGCGTTAATGTGTGTCAGGAAGTAAATGGTTTGAAATGGAGTACATTGGAGAAGGTTAGAGTTGAGTTAAAGGGTATGCATAATGAGTACCTATATGTGTACAGATCGTTTTATATATAGGTCTATAACAACTTCAGCCTTAACTGAAATATAGGTATGTGTATTGTGTTAAACTCTGCATACATGTCTACACTTCTATAGTACATACACATATTAATATCATAGTTTATCTATTAGCATGTTGTTTTTCTGATGTGTGTACCAAAATAAGAGATGACACAATGTTCATAATCTTTATAATAAGTGACCTATTTAAAACCCCTTAAGGACACATGACATGTGTGACATGTCATGATTCCCTTTTATTCCAGAAGTTTGGTCCTTAAGGGGTTAAGAGGACTGTTATACCATTCTCTCTCTCTCTAATATATATTCATTGATACACACTATATATATATATATATATATATATATATATATATATATATATGGACAAACAAAATACTTAAAAGATAAGCTTTGTAGAGTTTTCCTCTCTTCCTCAGGTCTGAAGCAGCACTGATCTATCTATCTATCTATCTACATACTTATACACACACACCTCTGTATATCTTTATACATGCATACGTAACTGTAATTAAAAGATTTACTTTCATTGAAAGCGTCTTTGAAACACAAAGTTAAAAAAGTCACAGAGTAATGCAGTAATGACACTCTGGTCCTGTAATATCAGCATCAATAAACACATTCTAGGACAATAGAATCATTAAAGTGGCTTCAAAAAGGACATGTAGGGTAAAGCAAGCAGTGTAGGGTTAGAGACTTGGGAGGTAGATTTCCTCAAAGTGCTGTGAACTGTAACTCCTATCCCCATCAGCCAGGCCTCTGCTTAAACCCCCCTTACATTAAACCGTCCAATACTACTCCAAACCTAAAACCCCTAATTCTGAAATAGTGCACCATAGCATTCTGTCCCCCCAACCTTATCTTACTAGCAGCCTAATTCCTTGTGGCAGCTAAACCAGGATTACAATAATTGTGTCGCCCGATTTAACGCAAACATTTAAAATGCACCTTTAGATAGGCAACCTTTTAAAAACACTGGGGCGTAAAATGTCAGTTTATTATATTTTAACAAAAAAAAAGGGGGGACGGACGGATTATAGATCTTAATTGTTACATAATTTGATGGCTTCCTACTTTATATCCCAGTATTTTAATTGCTTTACAACTAGCCAGCTGCACTCTCCCCCCCCCCCCCCCCCCCACCCCCCTCCATATTATTTGGGGGGCAATTCATTAGTTGCCTTTGGTAATAGTGTGCAGTTGCAGTGTTTCGGAACCAGCTGCCTTTGCTAAAAGAGTGGCTTTGCACTCCCAGGGGACCCCTGTGATTTTGCAGTAGATGCAAGGATCTGTATCGCAGTTAGGATGCACAGTTCTCCCTTTGCGGCTGCAGAATTAGTATTTTTAAAAGTAGATTGTCATTTGCGGATTCTGCCCGCTACCCTTCAGCCTTTTACAGAGGTCTGTCGATTCTTACGCCTTTCCTCAACTTTTCGAGTAATATATCTGAACGTTTCCTGGGTTTCTTTTTTTTTTTTAACAAGGCCTTTTTTTTTAGTTCTGTCCTTGATACACGCTCTTATATGCCTGAGGCTACGTTTCAGGACTTCGCTAATTAACATGTAAATAGCCAATTGATTTTGCTATGTATATATATCACTAAACATATGTTTAGGTATGTTGTGCTGTAAAATGTGGTCGGTTAGACAACACTAGTAAAAACAGGCCATTTTCCCCCAATTTTAGCTTTATATTTTTTTTTTGCTTACTATTAGTGTACAAAAACGTAAAACCCAGCAGCTGCGTAATAACGACTAGAATAAAAATGGTTAAGAGAGAATGCTAAAATTAAACTTTGTTTAAAATGTCAGTTTTCTTTTTTATAGTAATCTATCCTTTTCATCTTTTAATGTCGTTTTTTTTAAATGCATTGTGGGCAGAGTGTCTTCAAGTAATAACTGATTTAATGGAGCCGAGTCACTCAGCAAGTCAGGGGTAGGAGCTCATAACTGGTGTTGCTGCTTGATAGTGTTTTATAGTATTTGATAGGCTAAGATTTCCGAGGGATTTATTGGAGAATGATATAGCTCAAAGTTTTGGTTGTAAAAATCTGACAATGATTGTAAAATAGGCCCCTGCAAAACATGGGGTCATAAAGGCGTTGCTCTCATGAATTTATGATTAGCTAATAATTGGCAAAAATACTATATAGGGGTCAATAAAAAAACATATATGTTTTAAATTTTGTATAAAATACTCAAACATAAGAGCCAGAAGTGATATTTCTAAGAGTTGTTGCTGTTGTGGTTTGTCAAGCTTGAGCCAAATGCTCAAGATGGTATTTAATTCCATAATTCCTAAAAGACCCCTTATAATAGTGCAGGGTCTTTAAGGAATTAAGGACGTGCTGGGGTATAGCTTTTTGGTTTGCATGTTTTAGAGGCCTTTGGACAAGGCCGGACTCCTGTCTACCTTTAGGTGTTAGTGGTGTTCCATACTTTTGGTTGAACTAAAAAGGGAGTCTGAAAAATGTCCAAATTAGAACAATTTTTGCCTAAACATTGCAATTCATTTTACTAAAAATCACAGTTTAATTTATAAACCCTTCCAAGTTGGAAAAGCATCTCCATTCTGCCTGGTTGGAGATGATATTTTTGCATATGTTGACATTTTGGGTGTGAAACATAAAATTAACGTGAGGACAGACGCAAGATTAATCCACTACAGGCCAATGTTTTCACATTATAATGTCATCGAACAGGGGCCCAGTATATGTGAGTGCTTTAAAGGTTAAAAAAAAATAGTTATATGCAATTGTTTAATTGAATTTTCTTAGGCTATATGCTATTTATACCATTACGTGATATAGAAAATAAATTAATAACATTTTAACTGCACACCTCTGATCCAACAATAAGTGTTGCTTATGACATTATTCCCATATTTCCATAGTCAGACCCTATAACCTCTAAAAGCCGAACCGTCGTTTTCCGATAGGAGACAAGTCACATTAAGTAATATGATTTTCATTTTATTTTAGAATACTTTTTCTGAAAACCCATGAGGATTTTTCATTTACCCCAATGCACCCGTGCATGTTACATTTCACTGGTAAACAGTCACTAGAGGCTGCCTTAGTGTCGCAATGTAAACACTGCAGTTTCTCTAAAATTGCAATATTTTACATTGCAGGACTTAATGGGACAGGAATACTGCACCCAGACCACTTCAATGATATGAAGTTGTCTAGGTGCCTATAGTGTCCCACTAAGGGCTACTGTATGTGTGTATATATAATCAGTGAGATGATGTGGTTATAGTGCATAGAGTATCAATTTAAGAGTGCAGTTTCATATATATATATATATATATATATATATATATATATATATATATATATGCATAGTCTGGTTAATGTACTGAAACTCCACACACTCGTTCTGTGTTGTACAGCCATATATGTAAAATAAAGGCAAGCATTTAAACTTTAACCCCTTAAGGACACATGACATGTGTGACATGTCATTATTCCCTTTTATTCCAGAAGTTTGGTCCTTAAGGGGTTAAAAGTAGTCCAAACCGTTTTCCTGTTCCGTACAGGATTATTTAACAGCTTTTTCTCTTTAGCAATTGGACAATTGTTCGCTGAGCAGGTTGGGATACTTCCATCTTGTCAAACACCTTAATAATGATTATAGATCTGATGAGCACATTTTTTTTACCTCTTTGCTTTCAACTTTATGTCAGTGTCCTCTGTAGAAATCCTTTTATACGTCCACACATTTTTGACTGTACACATCACTAAAGGGAAAAGTTAAGACTTTGGCAGCCTGGGGTACACATTCAATAGAGAATACAATCCGTGTGCCAATGCAGACAGGTGAACACAAGTATTACATTTTTTTTTTCTTGAGACTGAAGGCAGCACAACACCAATACCTAAATCTATTCACTCTTTCTAAATTGCAACTTTACAATATGCTTTTTGGAAATGTAGCCATTTCTAGAACACGTCAACTGGGGACCCACGGATCAGATGAACCCCTTCTGAATTTTACCATGGCACCCATTCAATCTAAAAAGAACAGAACAGAACCCAAAATTCCCAAAACACTTTTTAATCAAGAGTATTGCTTTTAATCAGGTTCCCAAAGAGACACATTTAGCCGTCAAGCATTTTCCTAAGGCTCCAACATTCCTAAAAAACTCCATACCAAGTTGCATTTGGGTTCTAGGTTTGATGTACCAGATTGTGCTTTATTTTAAGGGAAACATATTTGAGGTGTTCAGAGGTCATCTCTGTAGGTATAAACATTGATATACACAGATGCAGTGACAAAGGCACAGCTCAGGGGTTCGCACATTGCTCTGTACAGCGTCCCAACACTGGATCATCCCTTGGCATCTGGCCCTTTGTAGTACCAGGTTTTGTGGCCCTCCACATTGAAAACCAAGATGACACAGACCTGGAGCAACACATTTTTAATTAAAAAAGCACGATGCAAACAACCAGCCTATATAGAGATGGATTAATATTCATGTCGGAATAGACAGCAATGGAGATGGATGGAATAAATGTTTCTTGTGATTTTTTTGGGGAAAGATTGCCTTAAAACGAACTTATAAATAATGGCCTCTATGTCGGCTCTCTCTCCTCATTGCCTTTTCCTTTGTGCAGTCAATCTCGACTTCAGCCAAAATTCCTGACCCCGGCTACCTTGGCCAGTTTCATAGGCAAGCGAGAACATGCAAAGGTTACCCTTCACCCCATTAAACACATTCGGGAATACATGCAAGCCAAACCCAGTACATGAATAGTAATGTGGCTTTCGTCTGAAAATTAATGTCCCGTGTACTAGACGGAGAGGCAGAATACAAAAAGAAAAAGAAAGAAAAACGTTAAAAGAATCAGTGTCAAGGATCCCTAAAGCACGTACAACAGGAAATAAACGCATAGAATTACATGCAGGTCTTACAAAATATATGCTGATAAGCCACATTTGGCTTGCCCGTCTTCCCTTATCTACTTCCTTTAACCCTTCCAAAGCCAATGCACAGCTCACCGCTCTAGTTCCCAATTGTTAAAATGTGCAGATCAGCTCATATCGGCCTTTTGTTTAAATTTAAATTAACCTGTATGTGTCTTGCAAATAGTATATGGTGGCACTTTATAGCTGCAAATTGTGCTACTAAAATTACCAGCACACAGGGAGAAAAATATTTTTAGGCTAAAGGGACACTCTAGGCACTAGAACAACTTCACCTCATTGAGATTTAATCGTTTTATGGATTCACAATAAATGAGCCCTCCACCGCCTGGTCACAGTATATAGCTAAAGTTAGTACTTTTGCATTAGATGAAGCAGTGAAATTGTCAGCTGACTGCTCACAGTCATGGATTGGTATAGCGAAAACAGAGTGTTATCGCCACCTAAGCCATACCTCCAGTCAGGGGTTGGCGGCATACGTCCAGGGACAATCGCTCTGCATTAAACTGAAAAAATGCACACAAATCCCCCCCCCCCTAATCAGTGAGATGATGTGGTTATAGTGCATAGAGTATCACTTTAAGAGTGCAGTTTCATTCCATTGATTTGTGGGACAAGCTCCGAGACAAATTCAAACTCTCAACCGGACTGTCACCACTCACTCCTATCCTGCGCAACAATCTTTCCCCCCAGAACTCACGCCCAAACACTATATACAATTCGAAAAACGCGATATTACACGCCTGGGCCACCTATACCCGGCAGGCAAACTATTGGAATACTCAGACTTACCAGAAACCCCAAAACTCACAACATTTGACCAATTTCGCTTCATGCAGGTAAAAAGCTTTGCCTCCACCCCAGCTATTCGACTAGCGTTCACATCTGCTTTGACACTCTTCGAATGAGACAGCTTGAAGACACCCGCACGAAAAGGCCAAATATCTGATATTTACATGACACATCATACGCAAATTTCCCTACCCTACATTAAAGCCTGGGAACGAGACCTTGGCCCCCCCCGATGACCCCACTGACTGGTCTGACATTTGGACTTCCCTAACATCGCTCACGATCTGCGTTACGCACCAAGAGCCTGCCTATAAAATGCAATTTTGTTGGTATTACACCCCACAACATCTAGCAGCAATGCAAAGAGCCACCACCAATACGTGTTGGAAACAAAGCAGAGAGGTTGGCACCTTCCTCCACTGCTGGTGGACATGCCCTAAAATACTACCCATCTGGAACAGCATTGTATCCCTCCTCACTCGACTCCTACAACGACCATTCCCCAAGAACCCCTGGAACTTTTGCTACTAAAACCCCTAGACACCTTGACACGACACAATTACAAACTAGTAGCCAGAATTGCCCTGGCGACCTGCTGAGCAATTGCAGAACTGTGGAGAACACCACAAATCCCACACCTTCAGTCAATACACAAAAAAATACAAGACCGCATACAAATGGACAGACTTACTTCACAAATACGGGATGCCCCTACCTCATTCCACAAAGTATGGGACCTATACACCGAAGGAGTCACATCACTACCTTGGTAGCTACCCCTTTCTTTCCCCTCCCACCGCCCTCCTCTCCACCTACACGTCCCCGGATGAAAGGGGGAACGAAGGAGAGCAGAGTCCCACGCACCCCGCTAGGGGTACGAACTAGGGACGCAACTCGGGGACCAGGCCGGACCTAGTGACCACAATCCCCTTCCCACAACCCTCATGGTTATGCTATGTTATTGCATTTGATGACATTGACGCACTGGTAAAGCAAGTAAACTCAATGCTATGATATTGCTTTTAGTTGACACTACTCGCACTGATACGCAAACACAACCAATGGTTTAATATTATACCTGATGACACTGTTGCAATTCCTAACCAAATGTGTTTGATGTCATGTATTTATATATGTTTACATCTATTGATGCTGATGCGAACGAAAAGTACACGTACTCACTGTAATGTTATTATTCAAACTGACCCTGCTGCACTTTCTATGCAAATGGATGCAATGTTCTTGATAAATTTTGTAAAAACTAAACAAAAAAAAAGAATAATAAAAAAAAAAAGTGCAGATCCATGTGAAACTTTGTGCTTCCCAAAAGCCAGATCGTTCATCCCAAAATGCCTGCTATAAGATAAGGCCAGGGACTAATGAAAGTATTTAGAAAATTGGGCAGACTAGATGGGCCGTCACATTCTATGTAAGTAGCAGGGAGTGTATCATATTAAAGGTCTACCTGCCATATTTAGATTTGAAATGTTATATTTCTTTGTCACAGAAAATGTAAAATTAAAGCGAACCTTACGGTTATTTCGGGACTATAAGTTCCCTTCTGTCCACCCCTCCTTTGCATTTAAGAATGAAAGTTAAAGAAATATTACTCACATTGTTTCCGCAGCCGACTGCTCCGCCTTTGAAGACATCAGCAAGCCTACTGACGTCTTTGCAATCTCCTCCAATCCATTGCTTCTCCGAGAACTGATGGCTGGGAGATGTACATGTGCAGCCAAACACCATGGTCCTCTAAGGAAATGCTACTATGAGCAGCATTTGATTTCCAGATCAAGTTATACTTAGTCTGAAGAAGGAAGCTCCTCTAGTGGCTGTCAGGAAGGCAGCCACTAGTGGTGGACTTAATGCTGCAATGTAAACATTGCATTTTCAACAAAACTGCAATGGTCTACACTGCAGGATCAAAACTAAAAGGCCAATGCACCCAGACCACTTCATTGAGATGAAGTGGTCTGGGAGACTATAGTGTTCCTTTAAAGACTCACAAGATTGGGTCTAATTGGAAAAAAAATTTGGGGTAATAACTTGCCCCCCTTTTGACATACTTTATCAAAGTTGATAGACAACATGATGCTCCTCAACCAAAGAGGTGGAGCTTCACTGGGGAGAGTGGCACTGCAAGGAAGAAAAGGTATGCAAACTACCTTTTTTAAATCCTGCAGCCAGAGTCTGGTCACCTAAACAGTGACTAGGGCACTATAGTATTAGGAGCACATACCTGTATTCCTAACACATGTATACTAGTCACTGGTAGAAAGAAAGTCTGCGGGTCCCTCAGTCCAACAGAATGGCCTACTTTGTAATAACCTAATTATAATCACTTCACGTGTCCCAACTCCCGAAAAATAAAGAGAAACAAAAAAAGCAAATAAAAATAACTACATCTCCTCACTCGTGGACGGACAGTTGTTTAGTTCACAATACAAGGCATTTGATCAGAGGGGCTTATTCCCTGGTTCCTTCTCTCCTATTGCCTTATTTTTCACAGTTGTAAATCACAATAGGTGGATATGATTACCTCTGTCCAAAGCCCATGTCTACCTAGGGACCTTTCTGCCAAGTGATTATTCCATTGTCTTTAGAGTCAACAAGAGGAATGTACCGAAGAAAACAAACGATCTCTGTGCTTTGGGGGATCACAAGGCAAAAATCCACCTCCAATTCTCTTAGACCATATATGACAAATGTATGTTAGTACCATTCACTGACTAATCATTGCTTCCTCCAGTGATTATGACCATTCTTTAATCCAGATTTGTATCTTTAAGGGGTAAGCAATTTTCACACAGTGTGTCCATGTGTGCATTCAGAAGAATTTAGATACTTACAGACTATTTTGGTAGCACGGAGGACAAAAAAGGTTGCTTATAATTAGAGGAATAACAACATAGCCATTTTACTCTACAGACTGATTTAATGGTATCTCCATACCTAAGGGAGAACACCGATACAAGCAGAGTAGTCTTCAACCCCTTAATTAGTGAGTGATACTGTTATAAAACAAATGCAATTCTATTCTGTTCAGTGAAAGTTCTGTTAATTAATCCCATTCTTCAGATGATAAATCTTATGGATCATAAACAGTAGTTGCATATTTTGTCCAGAAGGGTTTGCAGCTGGAGGTAAGAACATTACAAGCTGCGATGTATTGCGTATCGAGTTAAAAGGATGTACAATGCTTGATTTTGACTGTAGCTTACCCATTGACTTTCTTGCCACCACGGTTTACTATACTAAAAGAATACGGAGATTTGGCTGGTTTCAAAATGAATTACGAAAAATCTAGTGCTATGCCCATTAACCTGTCGGCAGTGCACGCGAGACTAATGCGTTCTCGCTATGAACTGAAGATGGTATCCTGTTTTAGATATATAGGAATTCGGGTTACTTTAATCACACGCTACTTTGTATAACGCAAACTGCATCTCCCTTTTAATACTCTGAAGAGGGACATCGAACATTGGGCTGGGAAACTCATCTCATGGATTGGGAGACTACATTGTATAAAGATGAACACATTGCCTAGGATTTTTTAGGCACTCCCCTTCCTCTAATCAAGGAGGAACCATGAGTCTTTACCAAGGGCAATAGACTCCTTTATTTGGCTTAATAAAAGACACAGTCTAGCCAGGAATATGTTATACAGACCCCAAGCAGTCGGAGGGTTAGGTCTTCCTAATCTATTAATGTATTACTACCCAGCACAGTTAGCCCAAATAGTCATGTGGAATGCACCTCTGAATGAGAGGAGATGGGCTGACCTGGAGTGAGGTCTGATGGGATCACATATGCCACCCTTTTATATATGGTTAAATAAGTATCACAGGGCTATGCCCAGCTACGTCCACTCGTTACATCTGTGAGACAAAATTAGGAAGTCAGTTTACATTGCTTAAAGCCCCACGCCTTTTATCCTGGAAATACGCAACCAGTTATTACCAAAAGCACTAAGACCGTGGGATCTTTTGAGAGCCTGAGCTTGAGAATGGCATACCACAATGGCTTAATTTCCCTTATCTATAACCATATTTGTTCCCATTCCAGGAAATGGAGGAGTTTACTATATGTTCGTTAATGGGATGGAGATGTGTGGGGAAAACTAGAGGGGACCGCATGCGAGGACATTTTGGAGGCAGCAGCTAAGGTATCAGTATGCGTTGGTTCTCAGGACCAAGTGTATAAAATATTATTTAGCTGGCACACAATGCCGGTTCAATTGCATCGAATGGGAAGGTCCCCTACATACCTCTCTGTTGGAGTGGCTTCTGTCACAATGGATCCTATCTCCATGCCCTAAATTAGTTACGGTCTGGAGGGATGTGGGATACCTTCTTCAGGAAAACTATATAATTGATCGACTTACTGTCATAGAAAGAAACTCTCTGCCCTCCTTTCAAATAACCTGGGACCCGTGGTTGGAATATGAACCAAATTATTAAACGTTTGTGGGGGGAAGTCTACAGACGTGGCTATGTATCCGTAGTGGGCGACAAACATCTTTTTCTCACTTTATTGTTTTCTTGCCTGTAATTTTATTCACCCTTGACTTTTTACTCCTTATATACTGGTTTATTCTTACTCAATTATATCACCACTCTTGGGCACTTCTTTTATCTTTTTATACTGTGCTGCAATATGAGTATCTCTATAATACGAGATAGGGGAGTAGGTAGATTTTGCACCTTAATTGATGATTATTCCCACGAGTTTATGCACTAGCACCTGAGAATATATGGTTGCATAATCTATTTTTAGTCAACGTCGATGGTGGGTTAGAGATGAGTGTCTCTGGGGTGAAAGCACTATATCTCTCCAGTCAGTTGTACCTCCTGAGTTCACGGGGTGGAGTGTTCTAAAGCAGGGTGGCATCGCCCAGGGGCAGGATGTAGTGTTAATATGGCACACTGCTGTTGTATTATTGTTAGAATATATTTCTGTTCATTTGATTTATTTTGTTTGGGCTGTTTGCCCTTACATACGTTTTAATTTTTTTACATTTTTTTATTTTTGCAGTGCGTGTAATAAATACAAACTGGCTGGAGGTACCCCAACGGCAATCCTCTAGCTGCTGATCGTACTTAACATGTGGGGTGATTGCTGGTCAGTGCACAATTTTATGGTTTAGTAAGAATGTTAACAACATGCTTTGATACATCCTTAAATTGTAGTGAGGGTACTAGACTATACATGCATACAAATGTACAAGTTGAGCGGGCGGAGCCAAACAGCCGAGCTGAGCGGTCGCACGGGAGAAGAGCTCCGTGCCAAAACGCTCATAACTAGCCATAACTGGGGCAAAAATCGGGCAAATCGAAGTTTAAGCGACCTGGAAAAGGGAGTCCTAGACCGCAGAGAAAAAAAGCCTAGTATCCCGACCACGGCCGGCGGTTCCTAACCGGGGATTGAGCTGAGGCCTACTTGAGGCCTACTCGGGCGGGGAGGCGGCTGATCCCTGCACTGACTGCAGCCATTTACTTCGAGGTCTCTCCGGCAAACTTCCTCCCCCCCCCCCCCCACCGGTGAGGGATATCCCGGTACCTACAGCTTGAGGAGCAGCAGCCAAATCGTGAGAGACCCATCACTGGCAACTATGGCGAACACCACATGTGAACCTCCGAACGGCGCCCAGCTGCCACCGCTGGAAGAGAGGTTGGACTGCCTGTTCGACGCCTTTTGGGCGAAAATCTACCGTCAAGGGGGCACAGATGTGGAGACCCCACAAGCAGCGACCCAAGGGGAGACAGGGGAGAGACCCGCGGCTCCTATCTGGGGCAATGGCAGATCTAAGATGGCAGGAGGGAGGAGGAGGACTCCCCGACATAAACCCCGACACCACAAGACACAGAGGGACCCACAGCCTCATAAAGCTAGTGTCCAACGTTCAGCAGCGACACAAGCACCGGAGAGGTCCGCATGCAGCCCACTGGCAGCACAACGCCTCCGTAACCCTTCTAAACCACCCCGCAGCTACTTATCAAAATGGAGTTCCGGAGGAGGCCAACGCTCTGCAAACCACCGACAGGGTCACACGGCACCCACTCAGCACTACAAAACGCACCATAGCCCTGACCCGGCGGCTGGACTGGGCACTTACCATATTAATAGGGCATAGGAAAGCACCTACATCTGGAGCAGGTGGCACCCTCCCACGAGGACTAACCTATCGGGCCAAAGAATGGACTATTTGCTCCAGCACAATAGAGGCGTCGGGTGAGGAGCTGTTGTAAAGAGGACTCGCTTTACTGTTGCTGAACATGGTTCTCATTCACTACATTCCTCTTCCATTTCCAGATCTGTTTTCTCATATTGTTCTGCTTTTCCCTATTTCTGCCTCACTGTTGCAGTCTTATAGTATATGTATTGCCTTAAAGACCACAAAGCCCAACGCTCAGTAATTACTGGTTATGTGAGAGTACCCTATAACGACATTACGATCATATGACACTCTAGTAAAGCCTACATTTACACACTTGAGCAGACACATATGTGCAACGTTGCTAGCTAGTAGACCCTAACAGGACCCACCACTTTAGACACACTAGCTCAGCCTGCAGTTAGCCTACTCTTTGATTAGCAAATATACTCTACTATATTTTCTCACGACAAATACAGTTTGCCTAATCATTAATTACTCACAAGCAATAGTGGAACCTAGCCTGTATTAAGCTGTTTACCAAAACTTACACCCTATGAAACGCGCATATCTTGAATAGTTATTTTTTCTTGTTTTAAAAATATATGCAAACCCAGCATGCCACAATAATGTTACGCTATGACTATAAATATCAAGCCTGCTGACGCTGTTGTGGCGATACAGGCACTGTTGTAACTACCTGCATACCAAAAATAAAGAATTAAATTTTTTTTTTAAAAATGTACAATTTGTACTTATAGCTGAAGGCGTATGGGATAGCATGTGTGATGAGAAAAAACAAACATCTTACACAGTTTTACTGACTAGAACATATTTAGTTACTTAGATCATATTTTAAGCTATATAAAAAGATTACTGGTACTGCGCTTATCATAATACACATATGTAAGGTGGAACATGCTATATGTTGTACAGGCTAATACGCATACTTGTGGACTGAGCGAGTAGTTGGTCAGCTATGTAAAACTGCTAAAATTGTATTACGTTCTGCTAGATTGTCTTGAGACATGCATGGTAAATTGACATAGAAGAGGATAGTGTCATAGATAAGTCATATTGTGGGTCGTTACTGTGTCCTTAGTGGTTGGTGCTTTCAGTCTCTGGACCCCAGTCTCGGGGGTTCACCCGACTCCGGCTTTCGTCAGGAGCACTGGTATGCGGGAGATGCAGCAGTGTTCTCCTTCGCCATCTTATGGATCTGCTGCCAGTGTTGAGTCTTGTACATGCGGGTGCTGTTCCGCTGTGGTGTCCCCTTTCCGGCCCGGCGAGGAGCAGTCGTTGGCTGGGTGTGTGACGGGTGGCTGTGCTCCTCTGCCCCTCCGGTCTGTCTTGGTGGAGCTGGCGGTGCGGTGGGCGGGTGGTGTCTGTAGGTCTCTATTTTGGTTGTGGTGCCTTGTTTGTTGTGGACAGCGGTGACCCTGTAGGGTGGGGGAGAGTCCGCTTGAGTCAGGTGGGAAATCATAACCAATGTCAGGTGTAGGCAATCTATAGCACATGTGCCATGCTTGGCATTCGAGGTGTCTTTTCACGGCACTCAAGACTGCTAGAGCCAAACAGACTCTAGCCTATCATGAGTCCCAGGGAACTTCAGATATCTGCTAGTTCAACCTGAGCGGTGATTGCAGGTGGTGAGGGACAATCCTCAATTTATGCGTTGTAGAACGTAGAGAAAGTGATTTAAGATAACTTCCTCCCAGCACTTGAACGGGAATCCACACAGGAGTAGAGCAGCCAGCAGCTGCTGTTGCAGCTCCTGCCCTTGACCTGTACCTGTTGCAGCTCCTGCCCTTGACCCCCACTGAACCCCAGGTAAGTCACCCACACTACTAGATATACACAAAGATGCAGAATAACCTTCACCTCGTACAAATAATACAAACAGCCCACACACAAACACAATACCACTAACAATCCACGTACACACACACGACCCCACAAGCAGCCTCTCACATGCAATACCCCAAGCAGCACCACATATACACAAACTCCCAAACACACAATATGACATCCATCCACACACACACAATTCCACAAGCAGCTCCCATACACAGCCCACATTCAGAGGTAATATACACAATACCACAAACTACTTATGAACATATATAATATAACAGCTCATATACGCATAAATAACAGAATACGGCAACATACACACCTCAATCTAAAAGAATAGGACCGGCACGCTACGGGACATGACAATCTTATTTTGGCACAGTGCTGCTAAAAGGTTTCCTAGCCCTGACCTATGTTGTTGTGCATTGTAATGGAATCCTTTGAGATTATTTATTATTATTATTATTATTGCCATTTATATAGCGCCAGCAGATTCCGTAGCGCTTTACAATATTATGAGAGGGGGGATTTAACTATAAATAGGACAATTACAAAAACCTTACAGGAACGATAGGTTGAAGAGGACCCTGCTCAATCGAGCTCACATTCTATAGGAGGTGGGGTGTAAAACACATTAGGACAGGAATTGAGATAAAACTGCAGGCCACGAGGACATCATTTCCAGCAAACTGACAAAAAATGGAATGTTGTTCTGGAATAAGGATCCAGCTTTGCTCTAATACTGAGGTTATAGTATTCAAGAATATGCACGCATAAGCATCAGATTGGACTACACATTATGTCTCACCATATTTAGTATAATATAGGAAACTCAACTGTCCCCTTAAATGAACACTCCAACACCACTATAGAGTGCCATAAATACAGTGGTGTCCCCACATTTAACTAGTTAAATTTAGACAAATTTCCTGTCAGGCACTACTCTCCACTCCCACTGTACCTTTCTCTGTAGCCAGCGGTGCAGGGCTTGGCTCAGGAGAGTTAATGGAAGCTTCAATGAAGAGGCGTCTGTCTTTCCTGGTAGCTATGAGGAGGTGGGGAGCAGTACCCAGTAGACTCCAGGTAAGAAGTCAAACCATCCTAAAAAGAGTTTTACTTCATACAATGGAGGGACACCAGGGAACTCCTGCAACCATAACCACTATAGTGCCCCGTGGTGTTAAACAGTGCTAAAGGTACCCTCCACTGCCCAAATACAAAAATCAGTAAATAAAAATCACTGTTTAGTATATATACCCCAAATTAAAACACACATGCATTTAATTATGCCTTTTTTCATTAAGAATATAACTAAAAACAGCTTGCAAAAGCTGCACATTTCTTGTCTCCAACCTATGCAAGCCCTCCCCTTCTAACCCTGCCCAGACTTTATTTGGCTGTCCAATCACAGACTTTCCAATACAGCTCAAGGCAGTAGTTCTGGGCAATTGCTGCCATTTGAGTTTAGCTCCACTGAGCTAAACAAACCAGGAAGTAACAGTACCCTTTGTCTGCTTAACCCCTTAAGGACCAAACTTCTGGAATAAAAGGGAATCATGACGTGTCACACACGTCATGTGTCCTTAAGGGGTTAAAAGCCGGGGGATGCATCAAGGTTAATTTTTAAAAGTGTTGATTTATATTGAAATCTGCACTTTTTGAAAATGAAAAAAAAAGGACACAATCTACAAACATTCCGCATTTCAACAAGCTAGCTAAAATGCTGTAAAGATAAAGAGTGTTCCTCTAAATACGTGATATAATCCAGGTAGTTCATACACTAAGCAAGGAACTGTAGAGATCTGTCAAGGAGTCAGTAGTCAAAAGCCAAAATAGCTTAGCTGGAACATAGCGAAATTGGAGAATTTTCCTCAAAGTTACAATTCAAATCAGTTCCCCCGCAATGAACATACTAATTTTCACCTCAAACTATACAATATAGGAACTATTTTACAATAAAAATTGGGAAGAAAAAACCCCAAACACATTTAAATAGAAACAATATAAATATTTGCAGGGGTGTTCTTGCTTAAAATAGAGGGACTAAGATGATAAAAAGCTAAATAAAAGCTCAAAACCGGAAAGAAGGGACCACCAATCCCTATATATACAATTAAAAAAAATATATATATATTTTTTATACCGATCTTTATTTTTTTAGTACCTATTTCATATTCGCATGTTATACATTAAACACAGATTTTGATTGTAAACCGGACTCATTGCAAAACAATAAATATATTTAATACTGGAATGGTTAACACACAATGGGAAAATGTGGGGAAAAAAAACAATTCTGGTCTTCCCTTCATCCCCCCCCCTCCTAACCATCCCCATTTGTTTGTAACCTAAAGCATTCACATGTTTAATGTCAAAAATGTACAGCCACTAGGAAAACTTTAAAAAGATGAGCGGTTTCTGATCTCCGTTAAATATCTTTTCCTTAGGGACATGTTATTGGGATTTTTGTTTTTTTTGACAAGCAAAGAGCCATTCTTTTTTGCAAACTGCAGAAAAGCATGTTTATGACAGGGCTGCCAGCTAATTAGAGCCTCTCGTGCCCCTCCTAACTAAGGCTCCATTACCGATAGGGATTGGGTATAAAATTGCCAGGCTCGAAGCTTACTCAGCGTCTTCGTTCTGGAGAAAGATGTTCCCTTCCTGGCTTTGATTAGATTAGTACCCGCTGGTCAACTGAGAAGGTAGCAAAGTGTTTGTGAACTAATGGTTTGAGGTTTTGGCTGTTGCCCCGTCAGGAGTTGGGTAAGGCCACATTATGCTGGGCGAGGAGATGCGCAATGATCAGACTATTTCTCCCCCTGGAAAACACACATGGTTATTAACTAAAGTGAGAATTCAAAGTAAATTTACATTTTAAAGTCACAGTAACAAAACTGAAAGCATAGCTGGTAGATTTTTTTTTATTTAGTGTTTTTTGTAACCTTAAAGGACCACTATAGTCACCCGAACCACTTTCAGCTCAATGAAGTGGTCTGGGTGCAATGTCCCTCAGGTTTTAACCCTTCAGATGCAAACATAGCAGTGCTTATATTTGGGGTTAAGCCAGCCTCTAGTGGCTGTCTTCCGGACAGCCACTAGAGGCGCATCTGCGACGCTGGAGGCATATTATGCCTCCATCGCGCAGAGCGTCCATAGGAAAGCATTGAAAAATGCTTTCCTATTGACAGCTTGAATGCGCGCATGCACATTTGGTTCCGCTGACGTCGGCAGAAGAAGGTGATGTCGGCAGGGGAGGAGAGGTCACCAGTGCCGAGGGAGCCCGGCGCTGGAATAAGGTAAGCTGCTGAAGGGGCTTTAACTTCACCGCCACGGGAGGGGGACCGCTTTGTTTTCCCGACACTACAGTGATCCTTTAAATTTGAAATTCACATTAAATTTCTCATGTTAGTGAATAACCCAGACGGAGGATGGAGCTCGTAGACAAGACTAGCAAAGTTGGGGTAGACGGAGCAAGACAGGGAGCTATTCTTAAACTCTATATCCCTCTATTTTTCCAGATAACACATTTACAAATAAAATTGGCTTACTGGCTAAATAGTGAATTGCTATGTGGGACACTTATTATCCCCAAAACGTCTATCTTGCCTAAATTTGCAATTCAGTTTGCAATTGCCTGTAGTCAATAAACACTTTTGTATTAAGACAAGGAACTAAAAGTTGGTTTATATATTAAGGGGTTCCTGTATAAAAGGGGAGGTGGGGATTACTTTTATAAATAAGACAGCTATAGGGTTATAGATTAATTTATAACACAGGAGTGTATATTTTTTTTTAACTACCTAACGAAAGGAACACTCCAATGAAATCTTTTTTATTATTTATATATATTTAACAATTTAGTAGGTATACTCACAATGAAAACATGAACACATTTAATTGTGCATTTTTGTTCATTGGGACTGTATCAAAGAACAAATTGTGAATGCTGCAGATCTCGTCTGCAGCCTTTTCAAGTCCTGTTCTTCTTTCCCAGCTCAGACTTTCCGTGGTTGTCCATGGTTTCCCAATGCAGCTCAAAGAGAAGTATTTGAAAGGCAGGTGCTCTGGGCATTTGAATTTAGCTCTACTAAGCTAAACAATCAGGAAGTTACAGGACTGGTTATCTGATTGACAGATTGGGAGGGGGGAGATGTAGCAAGGTTAATTTATAAAAGTAACAATTTGTACTGAAATTTGCACATTTTGTAGAATGAAAAAAAGGTACGCACTCTTCACACACCTCACCCTTCAGTTAGCTAAAGCGCTTTAGGTAAGTGGAGTGTCCTTTTAAAGTGGTGATCTTTTTATAAATAAGACAATAGGAGGGGTTATAGGATAGATTGTATGGAGCAATACGAGGAGTTATAGGAAAGGTTATATGCACTGCACAATGTAGAGTGGTTCTACAATGCTCTTCACATGGGCAACCACATGTTGGGGCTGGCCAGCATTTCTGCAGGTCAGTCTTAAAAATGAGTATGGTAGGGTAACGCACTTATTTTTGGTACTTACCTTTCTCCAGCGCTGGGCGGGGAGCTCTCTGCCTCCGATCCTCCTCCGTTCCGCCCCGTCGGCTGAATGCGCACGCGCGGCAAGAGCTGCGCGCGCATTCAGCCGGTCTCATAGGAAAGCATTATCAATGCTTTCCTATGGACGCTTGCGTGCTCTCACTGTGATTTTCACAGTGAGAATCACGCAAGCGCCTCTAGCGGCAGTCAATGAGACAGCCGCTAGAGGCTTTGGGGGAAGGCTTCTCTGAAACTGCTATGTTTATAAAAAAAATGGGTTGACCCTAGCTGGACCTGGCACCCAGACCACTTCATTAAGCTGAAGTGGTCTGGGTGCCTAAAGTGGTCCTTTAACTGAGCAACTCAACTGGGCAAAGTGAGGTGTCTCCTTCTTGTGGTCGCAGGGGTCATTGTCTTTTTAAACCTTTCCAGATGTCTTTATCAGTGGTATAAAAAAAAATTAAAGGATTCATTTAGAAGATAAGGGAAAGTCTGGCAATGTGTCAGTTATAACGGATATTTATTTTTTTAAAGCAATAATGTAGATTTTGAGGTATTTTTCATAGTTCTCAAAAGGATGATAACATGCCTGGCTGCAATATAAATTATAAAATGGCTTCTTGTGAATTTCAAAATTTGTTGAATCTTAATTGTAGATATTCCCATGTGTACTGCAGTTTAAAAAGACACGTTATTGTGAGTTGTATCAGCATGGAGCTCTGATCTCCTAGAAAGAGACCAGGACCGAGGGATTTATCAGACAAGAGACCTTTAGGAGATCGGAACATACACGAATATATGACAAACAATGTGCGTACATAAGTGTATATATGACAGATAAATGATCTCCAATGCAGAAAACACAAGCATCGTATCCTTTAATACCATATTACTAAATGGAATTCTAAAAACAGATTCCATTTCCAAGCCTGTTACTATTTAACCCATTTTACTTCTAGAAGCACACTTAATTTTCCTTGTTATACACCTCTATAATAATATTAAAAATAGTAACTATAGACACCTTTATATCATAGTATATAGACACCTTTATATCATAGTCATCACTCCAATTCATCTTTCCTAAAAAAAAAAAACAATAAAAAGAGAGCGAAAAATAAGTAAAAAAAAAATTAAATAAAAGGACAGGTAAAAAAATAAATAAAAAAATCTTAATCTGGAGTTGCAGAAGCTGTAGATTGCAGCATTGTGGTGGCATCATTAATCTCTGCCTCTCGCCCAACTGGTGAGTCTTGTAAGGAAGATAATACAGTAGTGAAATCAGTGACCCAATGCCAATTGGTCTTGAAAGGTCTACCAACCAAAATAGACTTTTGCTGATCAAACACTTGTTAGAAATGGCAACAAAAGAGACTATTGGCTGGTCTTGTGAGTGTCTTCACTGCAGGCTCTGTGCCGGCCTGGGTGATGGATGACCATTCTCCCTTTGAGGGGGATGTTACAAGACCTGGTATGGGGCCTTTTCTCATCTTAAATTTGTACTCAATAAATCACAGGTAGACGAGGAGACAGCGGAGGTTTCATTACACCTACACCCTGCAGTATCAATCATGCCGCAACAAGAGTCTGTGTACAGCTCATTTTCACTTGTGTACTGTAGCCATTTCCGTCGGGTCTAGTGGAGAGAGGAGGCCACACTTTGGATAGAAGAAGAATGATTCGAGGAAGCTTAACCTATTCTTTTCCAAGCAGGCAATAGTCCACTGCAAACATCTTAGGCCATTAATCAATTTACAGTTTGCTCAAACAGCAGATTAATGAGAGAAACTGAAGTTAGTATTAGGATAATAAAGTAATAAATATTTAACAAAATTTTGTTTTCTGGGTATTTATGGCCTAATATTTAAAGCTTGTATGTTTTAAATAAGAATATACCTTTCCATTCATTAAACTTGATAACTACTGCCTGATTTGGGGCATGCTGGTTTGTGTATACATATACATATATAGATTTGCTCTATGAAAGACATGTTCCTATTGCATACAAAGGCAGCAATATAACTGTGCCAAGAATTTGTTAGCAGACAAAGCAAACTTTTTTTTTGTCTTTTTACCAATTTTCAAATTACGATTTTAAATGAGAAAAAAAAAAAGATAAATAAAATGAAAGCTATTAACGTCTCCCCTTTTTAAATCCAGGTGAATGTATAGGATAACTGTAACATGTTTAATGGTTGATACCATTTTCCCCTTTCCCAGGTGACTTTCCAGGACATGCGGCACAGTGAGACACACATTTTGCCAACACTCATACTACACTGAAGTCTTTCCCTTTCACATACAAGGGCACAATCTATGATATGTTTTTGAATGTTTTTTTTCCCCCCCTGAAGTTTACAATAGTTTTTTTTCGGATGGCCAAGAAAACCGTTATTTCTGACACAAATCAGGCACCTTGAGCATCTTTATTCACTTTTAAAAGGATAAATCAGATTTTCTCAAAGTCCACGGTAAATCCCCTTTACTATCGGTCTCGCACAGTATCTCCTTTTACCAAGACCTTTGCTGATATACAATCTTTGTCTACAATTATGAGAGGCCTGGGGTACCCCTAATCACAGACAAAGTTTGCATACAACGTCAACAGAACAAACAAAAAGTGTGACTTCCTCTTGTCTTCAGTACAATATATACAAAAAAATAGGGGGTAATCTGCTAAATAAAAATAAAAATCACACAGCGTATAACTGTGTATATAGGTGAACCACAGATTGTGCAACAAATGGCCACTCACGCTCTCACAGTTGTGAAAAAAACCTTGAGCAAGAATTCCTTCTTAGAGGTCAGCTGGATTCTTCCATCATATTATTCCATAGATATATGAACTCAGGAAAAAATGCAAATAAAATCAAGTTGAAATAAACCATCCTGAGTATAAAAAAGAAGAAATTGAATCACTTACAGTTGAGTTAAAAACTATACGTGTCACCACTAGGCGTCCTACGCGTTTCATCCAATAGCAGGACTTCCTCAGGGACTTACGTGGTGTATCAACAATAACCAAATACAATTAAAAAAAAACTTTACCCTCCCCAGTCTTATATACACCCCCCATAAGTTCATCATTGATCGAATTCCTGGCCGGTGTACTCCTCCTGTGTCGGCGATCTTCCTGATTGCACGCACTTGCCGTGATGTGTGCGTTCCAGACATACGTTCCATGACGGAACCCGTAAGTACGTGCGTTCCATCGTGCGTTTCACCTTTGAATCCTGGAGTCAAGATTTCTAATGATTATTTAAAGGTCGACTGCTCACTTACTCTCCATGGTTTGATGTACACACTTTATGCTTATCACGTCCTTTATTTTAAAATGTGCGATCTATGTCTTTGATGTGCTTTAGTCATTTGACTATTTTGTACACATCTGATTGCAAATAAAAAATAAAGAATACAAAAAAAAATTTTTTACATTCAGAATATAATGCAGGAGATTTAGGGATTATACAATTTTCACGATCTGCCCATTATTTCCAATGGCAAAAAAACCCACACTCACTCTCTCTCTCCAAAATTTTGGTCCATTTTAGGTCTTTATCTAGATCTTTTGAGTATTATCAGGCAGTTTTAATGATGGCAGGTCAAGCAGATGTAGCCTGAGACTGACTCCCAGAAATCTCAGGCAGCACTGGGACTAGGAATGTCTACATGCATATGCACAAACACATATACACAGATAAATGCACACCATTATATTCATTTCTTGTTCCTTGGTAACTAACCATGTGATGTGTCTGCAACTTCTTGATCCAATCTCACAGCAAAGTTTCTTCTTAGAGGTTGGTTTTGTGGACAGTGTTAACAATAGACAAAGTACTTCTATAGAGATGTCACCGATTTCACCTCTCACTTCTGTGTTGACAGCAGTAATGCAATCAGATAAGATATTAACAAATCTTCCTCCAGCAGTGAAAGAGATAAAGAGATCTTAATATAAGTAATATGTTGAAGGAACACTCCACACACCTAGTCCACGTTAGCTTGCTGATGTGCTTTATGTGTGAAGAGAGTGTCCTCTCTCCCTTTTTTTTTTTTTTGCATTTTAGAAAAAGTGCACATTTCAATAGTAACTGATACATTTATAAATGAACATGAACCTGGTTACACTCCCCCGGCTGTCAATCAAACAACTGTCCCTCTTACTTCCTGGTTTGTTTAGCTAAGTGGAGCTAAACTCAAGAGGATGCAATTTCCCAGAGCACCTGCTTTGCAATGACTTCTCATTGAGCTCCATTGGGAAGTCTGTGATTGAACAGCCACAAAAAAGCCTGGGCTGAGTTAGAAGAGGAGGGTTTGCAAAGGCTGCAGAGAAGAAACCTGCAGCTTTTGCTAGCATTTTGTAGCTATAACCAAAATTGGTAAATCCATGCGTGTTTTTATTTGGGGATATCTATTAAATAGCTATTTTTTTGTATCTAGGCAGTAGAGTGTTCCTTTATTTAAAATCTGGCAAATATATGCAATTTACATTTTAATTTTTTTTTTTTATCTAAACATATTTACAAATTCAATGATGTTCAGTTGCTTAATTTCTATAACATGTTGTCTTTGTCATGGCAGCCGCCATATGAAAGGCTTATTGATAATGCACATGGAGTGATGTACAGCAATGCACAGGTAGCTCTACAATAGAACATCTCATTCTGTAAGAACTACTCAGAAATCAATGAGGACATACAACATAATGTGGCACAGACAGTGATACCTGAAAAATAAATCTATCACCTTCCCCTAAAAATAAGAATTAATTTGCATCTGGGTTTATAATTATTAACTATGAAGATCGTGTCTGCGACAAATCTGTAATATTCCCAACATTCTATCTACATATACAAACGGCATTCAGTATGGCTGTCTGCCAAGTTGCAAACGAACAGTATCCGTTGGCTGAGAGCCATCAGCTGACACTCTCAACCTACAAATACTGTCTAAACCTGGGATGAGTGGATATGATTATCAGATCAACTCGGAGCAGAAGGACTGCCATTGCCCCTACAGAGCAAAGCAGCAGTAAAACCACTTGAAAACTGTCTAAAAATGCCCAGGACTACTGACATCACAACTGATACTGCACTTTAGTGGTTATGGTGTCTAGAGTGAACTACGTCACTGTCAAGATTCTGTATTCGTGAGTTTTAGAGATTTTTTTCTGATGCTCCAGAACAAATTGTGTTTGTAAAAAAATTTCCTCTCTGCAAATGTAACACAACTGCACTACCTAATCAATGTGTGATGCCACTGGCACTGATTTTAAAAGGGACACAATAGTCACCAAACAACTTTAGCTTAATAAAGCAGTTTTTGTGCATAAGTTATACCTCTGCCCAATTCCATGCTATTTAGGAATTCAAATCACTTTTGTTTCTGTTTATGCAGCCCTAGCCATGCCTCTTCTGGCTGTGGCTTAGACAGCTTGCATGAAAAAAAACGTTTCCATTTTCAATCAGATGTAACTTGCTTTAAACTTTTTTTTTTTAATCTCCTGTCCTGTAAAATGAACTTTAATTACATACAGGAGGCGTCTCCAAACAAGCGATCTCTCAAATCATTCCTAAAGAACATATTGTTGCTACTTCTAATGTCACAAAACTTGGAATTCCTCTGCAAGGAGTACCAGAAGCAATCATTTCAAACCGGGGACCTCATTTTGTATCTCGTTTCTGCAAAGAATTTAGTAAACAACTGGACATTAAGCTATGTTTTACATCAGCATATCACCCTCAATCCAATGTCGCTGCTGAATGAACAAATCAGTCTCTAGAACAGTATATGGGATATTTAATTTCTAGTCATCAAGATAACTGGGAAGGCCTGCTTCCCCAGGCTAAATTTGGTCATAATAATAATAATAAACGTGAATTCATGCAAAACAGTCCTTTTTACCTAAATTGCGGGTTTCATCCTTCGGTTCTTCCAGCGGTTCTTCCCGCTGGAGGGCGACTAAACAATTTTGTATGTGTGTCTGTTTGTGTTTGTGTATGTGTGTCTGTTTGTGTTTGTGTATGTGTGTCTGTATGTATGAATGTTTCTCTGTATATGTGCATGTATGTGTGTGTGTAAGTCTGTATCTGTCTGCGTGTGTGTATGTATGCATGTATGTCTTTGTGTTTATGTATGTCTGTGTATGCATCTGTCTGTGTGTCTCTGTGTGTGTGTGTTTGTTTGTTTTTTAAATCTTTATTTATAAAATTTTTCCATTTTTATCCAATTTGTCAAGTAAGAGAAGGGTTTACAGAAGGGAATAGAGGGAGGAGAGTCAAACAGTCGTTTAGGGTGTACAGAAGCAGCAGTAAACTTTACAATTACATAGCATTGTATATTTTCATGTTTACATATCCCGAGTTAGTTGAGGACTGTAGAGTATGTATAGTGTTGGTTGTTATTTACACCAGAACGTATTGGTGTGCGTCTTATGACTCTCACAGTATCGAACCACTACTTGTTTGGGCCTTCATGAAGCCCCAGGGCGTGGTGTAGGTAGGGCGGGTGTGGGGTCGTACCTTAGCCGGGTTATCAACGGGCCATGTATGTGTGTGGGTCCGTCGGTAGCGGCACCTCCCTCCATAGCTCCGTTTTGGGTTTGTCAATGCCATAGATGGAGCAGCCCGACCCACCTCACCCGTGCTCAGGTGTGCGTACTTTTTAAAGTGAGTCCCTTTCTGCGTTTGGCAGGGCTTGGGTGTTCAAAATGTCCCTTATGTATGTGTGCAGGGTAGGAGTGTGGCCTGTGTGTTGTTGGGCTGATCCTGGTGCTTGAGGTGGTGTGGCCTATCATGCTGTTATTTTTGCCATTGGGTCATGTATTTTTCAGGCTTTTGGGGCGTCCTGTGTTTACCTATCACTTTGCATACATGTACTCTCGGGTTGAGTGTCTTAGTCTAGTACACGGTGAGGGGCGGTCCAGTCAGGATGTGGTCAGGGGGATATGGGGGGGGGGGGGGGGTAGATGGGGTAGAGGGGGGGTATAGTCTAGTATGGAAAAGGCATGGGAAGGGTCGGGAGCAAGTTTATGTGTCTGTATGTGTGTGTGTATATTTGTATGTATCTGTATGTCTGTCTGTGCGTGTGTATGTGTCTGTGTGTTTGTATATATGTGTGTTTGTATGTGTGTGTCTGCATATGTATCTGTTTGCATGTGGGGGGGGGGGGACATATGGGAGGAGGAGGGTAGACATATGAGGGAGGGGGTGGCGGGGCCCCCCCGTGGTTTCTAGTTACGCCTCTGGTCCTAAATGCAATATATTTACATGTGTAGCACTATGAAATATTTTAACGGTTTCAAGGGAGTTTGAACCGTAAAGTTTTTATTCATTAGCCTCCCTCTGATTAGACAATGAAGCACTAAAATCTTGGTCAGCAGAAATACAATGTCAGGCAATGGGTTAAATCCTCCTTTACGCCCAGAATCTCCAATTAGGATTCGATTAACACGTTGTGATTGTATGTCGTGTAATTGAGTGATCTTAAGATGTTGCCACAAAGTAAATCTTTAACCAAAACCCATCACAAAAAAGGCCTAGTCAGCAGACCGCAGAACAGAAAAAAGTTAGGAGTGGATCATAATCTGATTGAGACTGCAGGATTTCAAACTCCATTGCATGAGAAGTCAACAAGATCTTCAGAGGAAAGGAGACAATTATTTTTTATGGGATTGTTGGGTAGCAGAGACAAAAGATGCTCGAATTCAAGGATACATTCTCTTGATTGAGACATCTGCCCTCTGATACCTTGTGTCCTGGGAACCATTGCTATGTTTTTAACTTTGCAGCCTGAGAAACAACACCCGACTTTTCATAAAGGAAAAATGCCAACCTAGTGTCCTCATCTGTGTGGGCTTTTCAACTTGTTTAGAATTTACCTCAAGAAAGAACAATATATTAGAAAAGAAAGGAAGTAACAAGAAAACGAAGATGATAGAAACATAGAATGTGACGGCAGATAAGAACCATTCGGCCCATCTAGTCTGCCCAATTTTCTAAATACTTTCATTAGTCCCTGGGCTTATCTTATAGTTAGGATAGCCTTATGCCTATCCCACGCATGCTTAAACTCCTTTACTGTGTTAACCTCTACCACTTCAGCAGGAAGGCTATTCCATGCATCCACTACCCTCTCAGTAAAGTAATACTTCCTGATATTATTTTTAAACCTTTGTCCCTCTAATTTAAGACTATGTCCTCTTGTTGTGGTAGTTTTTCTTCTTATAAATATAGTCTCCTCCTTTACTGTGTTAGTTCCCTTTATGTATTTAAATGTTTCTATCATATCCCCCCTGTCTCGTCTTTCCTCCAAGCTATACATGTTAAGTTCCTTTAACCTTTCCTGGTAAGTTTTATCCTGTAATCCAAATGATGATAAAGAATACAAATAATGTGGTGATGAGAGCAATGATGGGTACCAAAAAGGTATATTAATAATTAATACCAGAAGTCATAACTTGTAGTTGGCACTGCTATAATTAGCTTCAATATTTCCATGTTAGGCATCTTGTTCACTGTTGTAAAAGAGTCTATGTTAAGAAATGCAAGCCTTGTAATTGCTACGATCTGGGGGACAGCCAAGATTTGGGATCCATGGTTCTCATTCTCTAGTGTCCAGTTCAGTGTCCAGTTATGCGGTTTTGTAAATCTGACATTTAAATGTTACATGGGGAAATTTAAAGAGACACTACAGTCACCAAAACAACTTTAGCTTAATGAAGCAGTTTAAGTGTATGCACACAAAAGTGAAGATGGTGTACCGGTGTAAAACAGATACTGCACTATAAACTATGTAATACACTGGAGCACACGTCTGTGCTTACCAGGAGGTGGTGTTAAATACACAAAAAAGGTAGGGGGGGGAGGGGGGGTGGCGGAAGGCAGAGATAGTAGCCGAAAAAATGTACTTAGAGAAATATTGAATCGTTACTAAGTATGTAGAGCCTCCCTCTAAATGCTGAAGCGAAGTCTCAATGATAGTACAAGCTAACAGGATGCATCAAATATATCAGAAAGTTAAATAGCGATTAGTTTCAGATTTAGAGCTGATAGTAGCATTCATCTCAGGTCAGTTCGTAACAAATACTGAGAGTAAGCTTACTAAGGAAAGCACGCTAATATGCTACGTTCAGAAAGTAATATATCAGATATACCGGACGATCAGGTAGTGATTAGTATCAATAGTGTTGAATAATCTCTGCTCAGTCCGTAGCTAATGCTGATAGTAAGCTTGCTGAATAGAGCACACAAATGTACTGTGTTCGAGGAATAAAGCAAGGATACAATAAATCCTAATGCTGCAAAAAGGAAAAAAGATTGCAGATCTATTAGATTGTCTTATAAATAGCCCGCCCCTGCCTTCGAGGGCACCTACAGCCAACCCGGTTATCCCAGTGAAATAAAAGAAGATGAAGTGCAAACTTGAAAAATACTGATTATATTAATGGATCAAGCGGCATGATAAATCCCTTGACGCACGCGTTTCACCCGACCAGGCTCGTCAGAAGAAAGATTTTAGTGTTAGCAGTTTTAGTGTATAGATCATGCCCCTAGAGTTTCATTGTTCATCTTTCTTCCATTTAGGAGTTCTTAATCTATGCATACGCAAACACCCAAATCTAGGATATCTTAGGTCACACGTAGCAAATTGAGTTAAGGCGGTAAAGGCTCAACACATCTGAGGATGCTATTGGCCAGCTTCTGAAGCTGGTGATGGCCAGGCTGAATGTGAGTGACACAAAGTGACTGAATGTGAGTCGCAGGAGGAGTGACAGAGAGGCAGGCAGTGACGGCTAAGTATTAGTGAAAAGGTGGTGACATTATTCACTAAACAGTAAATAGTCGTAACGTGGCTACCGTTTCAGAGTAAAAAAAAAAAACAAGCCGTGGCTAGAGAGAGTTGGAGAGTTTATACAAATCAATTGTTTTGGTTTTGCAATCTGGAATTAATTTTTTTCAAATTGTTGTTTAGGGAACAAACCCACATTAATGAGGGGTTGATAAAGTGAAAGTGAGTGAATGAGTGACAGATTGAGAGAGAGAGAGAGAGAGAGAGAGAGAGAGAGAGAAGGAAGCGTGTGAATGTTAACAATAAAGTACCAGCATACACATGCTCTGGCAGGAAAGCCAAATTTGACATATACATACATATCTACGTACATCCATGCATATATACTGTGCAGAGATACCTACAAGAAGATAAAAAGTTATCGGGAGGGCCATATTAATCACTGTTAAATAATCAACTTACATGAGAGACACAATAGAAACAGACAGAGACACTGACCTTTGGGGGGGAGTTCTAGGAATTTTAACATGGCAGCAGCCACGATTTTACCTCCGCGACTCCGCCATCCCTCACTGCTCTACGTGGAGCTGGGACATGCAGACAACGCCATGCATTGCATCTAATCGCTTATACAATCATTTAAAGCAACATGTCAGGCTGGTGTCTGCGAGCGCAGTTAATGAAAGTAACCCCACAAATTCATTTTAAATAGATGGGAGTTGTTATGAGCACGGTGTGCAATTTATGGCGTTCATTACAATCTTGCTGAAGTAGGTAATGTAATGGACTATTACTTTTATCATCCTTTTAATATTTCAGAATTATTGAAAGCTGCTGGTTGGCACCATTTCATATTAAGAAATGGCAGCAGTGTAAAGCTATGATGGCTTCGCATACCTGCCAACACTCCTGGATAAACAGGGCAAGTCCCTATGCTTTGGTCCCCGGTCTCAGTATCCCACAATTAGGGTTATACTGAGGGGAAAACCATCTCTGTGCTTGCAAGAGTTCCCACAATCGAAAAAAAAGAAATGTAAAGTGTCAATTTATATATTTTCATTAATTTATATAACCAGCTTATTTTAAATGACAATTCCACGTTCATTCTTTAAGAATCAGATGTTAGGCAGATCCCTTTATATATCATAGCATACATGGCATGCTACTAGCAACAAATAACAGTTATAACAGTTGTTGCAGTTTGACAATCAAATGCAAAGCATACACTTAGAGAGCAGATCTGGGCAATTTCTGTTATAGAATCTGGGGATTTAGTTAGGATGCTTACCCTAATTCTTCACACCTCTGTTATTACCCCATATATATGCTTGCCTTAACGCCTCCTGTGTCCTTTATAAAGTAATTTTACACAACCTTTATAAGACAAAAGTTGCAAAAATATTTTGAGAAGAATTAAAAAAAAAAAATACAAATTACGTGAGCCAGATGCAATATCGTTAATATTATTTTCTTTTTGCTAAAGGAATTAATGGGGTGTGGAGTGTCTTCTTAGAGGCGTCTCTGTGCCCAAATTCATATCACTTTTTCCCTTTTGCTCAGATCTTGTGGTCTATCCCACAGTTCTCTCTTCCCTCGTCAGCCTCAAATAAGGTAACCCAATCCTAATGATTTATTCCTAATTGAAGCTCTTAGTGATTAAACTGACCGTAATGAATGAAGAACCTCCTAATATGCCTTGTCCATTTGGCTGTATCCTGGAAGTCCTCCCCACCTCTCCCACATTTACAGGGGTGAGTGCCAGAATTTTCAGCTTAGCCCTACAATACACGTCAAGGCGGCTATATAATGCATCCTGTTTACAATAAATTTGAGGAGGACGACTATCGATTGTCTCCCTGGCCTCGCCTTCATTAGGTGGCTGAGAGGTTAATGGGAGTCCATCGGACCCAGCGTCTGCTCTGCCCAAACCCGCGTGGGAGACGTCAGTGTTTGAGTAAACATGAGTAAATATCAGCATTTGTCAAAATATTGATCTACTTTAAAAATAACAGGGTGTTGATTTATTATTTCCCTGACCGAGATGGACACGTGCGCCGGAGCCCAAGCAAATCGAATTTAAATTCTCTCCCTGTTCTTAAAGAGAAAAATAGTCCTATGCTGCTGAATAAGGTTTTTAATGCATTAATGGACAAGCTCTGCAAAACAAACAAACTGAAGATGTTCCTTCAAAGTATATTCTAACCCCTTAAGGACTAGTGACAAACATAAATTATAGCAAAACTTAGATCCCATATCAAAATGGAATGTCCCTGGGCATGGATGTATCAAGCAGTAAATGCTAAATTTGCAAGGCATTACACACTACCACAATGGCTTTAGGGACCATATTGTCATCTGTTAGAAAGGGTTAAAAGGACACCACATACCCCTAAAGCAGTTTAGCTTGGACCATATTCTTGTTTAGCTCGTATGTTTTCATTCCTGATTTCCTCTGCTTCTTCCTCATTACTAATTGTCATTTAATCAACCTCTACAGATATTCTTTTCCTTAAAATAAGTTATATTTTTCTTCTCCCTTCCAACATGTTGCTACTGTGGTTACTAGCAAGATCCACAACTAGAATTACGTGTATTTCTGCACCGATTTGCTCTTAAAGGGAATTGCTTTATGTGTGAAGAGTGTGTCCTCTTTTTCTCATTTTACAAAAAATAATAATGTTATGCCTATGGATCAGACAACTAGTCCTGTTACTTCCTAGTTTGGTTAGCTTAGTGGAGTTAAACTCAAGTAATTGCACAGAACACCTGCCTTGCAAAGACTTCTCATTAAGCTAAATTGGGAAGTCTGTGATTGGACAGCCACATAATGTCTTGGCTGGTCAGAAGGGGAGGGCTTGCAAAGGCTTCAGAAAACAGATCTATAGCTTTTGCAAGCTGTATTAGAAATACCACCAATAAAAAAAAAGAAAAAGGAAAATGAAATGCATGTATGTTTCCATTAGGGGTCTATTTACAAAACAGCAATTTTCTTTTTGGTCGGTGGAGTGGGGTCTCTTTAAGACTAGCAGAGTTATTCACTCAAGTATGAATTGTTGGGAATTCCAAGTTTATTTCAAATTTGTACATTTGCTGCAATAGCCCAAGCTGTGCCGTTTGTGCAGTGAGTTCTCACCAAATCAAGAGGTGATTGGGCCAATCATGATGCTGTTCACTAAACCATCTGTGGCCCTGCTTCTCTTATCCATTAAGCAGTGCTTCATGAATACAGTAAAGATTTCTGGAAGTTTTAGTTACGTTATCTAGAATGCTAAACTCCAACTCCCAAAAATCTTGTGACCATTATGAACATGTAGTCCAACAGGTCACTTTGACATGTGTTTCTGCCATGGCATCAATGCAATGATAATTCCATGTGTTCATAACACAATGCTGTGACAAAGGTCACTATCTGCAATAACGATCAATCATTTATTTGTTAAAACTTTTCACACTGGCTTGCAGCATTGACATATGTGTTAATTTGTGCTCGTACAGCAATTGTCAGCAGATGCCAGAATGTATCTGACTCCAGTGATTTGCAGTGGTCATGGTGCCTGGAGTCTGTATGTACAGTTTTTCGCTATAAAATGCTGCGCATACCAAATTTAACCACCTTGCTGCTGGATTTAGAATACTAATTTATTTTAGTATACATCTTATAAAAGAGCAAAACAAAAAATGACCACACAGAGCATGTAAGTCCTTTTAATGGTTTATTTACACACACCACCAGATTATGTGTCAGCTCACATTGAGCCTTCTCAAACTTTAAGAAAAGCTGAAGGTAAACAGAAACATCCACTACTGGTGTGGAAATAAACCACTAAAAGGATGGTGCCTAGTCATGTGTGTTGCTGTATTAAGTCATGTGTGTTGCTGTATTAAGGAGTTTGGCTGCTGTAGACACCAGGCACTATGGATTTGCCCATCCTTCAGTTTGATATGTGCCAACGCTTTCTGCGTATACACCTACAGCACGGTTTGGTGGTTATGGTGCTTGGAGAGTTTGTGGTCTAGGTGCAATGATCTGTCCTCCTTAATCCTGCAATGTAAAGCATTGCAGTTTTTGATTAACTGCAATGTTTACCCAAACAGTTCGTTTTAAAGGTACGTTGATGTACGATATGTGTTTGCCAGCATTTCCTATTGACTTATAACCTTGTGTTTTGATCTTTTCAATGAGACGACTGACATACGTCTACTTGTTACTCTCTCACTGTATACCAATTTAAAAAAAAAAAAAAAGATAAAAAAAATCTGATGATGTCAGAGGTTGTGGAGCACACGACTCTGCGCCAAGGGACATCAGCGCTGGAACTGGGTGATTATATAAAGGGTTTTCATCCCAATTAATGGCCATGGGGTAAGGGGGGGGGGGGGACGGGACGGACGGACCAGAGGGCACTATAGGGTTAGGAATACAATGAAAATAACTTTGTATACCTAACACTATAGAATCATTTTAATTGACATGACTCATTAAAAATTAGGGTAAACACCACCTTGGAGTGCTCCTTTAAAGCTCAGTTAGATCTTGCATTTAGGTATAAATATGGCAGGTTTCACAAAACAAAATTATTTTATTACTTGTAAAAGTTACAATTGTATTTTTTCTTTTATTTTTTTTCTTGAACACAAAGAGTCTTGTGTTCTTGAAATAAACACTTATTGTCGAGGGGCTAAGTGGGAGACATGAGATGCAGAAACTTTCCTGACCACAAGGATTGATAAGGTGTATGATTGAGATAGACACCAGGAAACAAAAAACAGGTCTAATTAACCAGAAACAATTGATCAGATCTGCTTGCTTTAAAATTGGGGCAAACAATGATATCCATCTTCCAAGTGATGTAACAGTGACCCTGATTCCGTTGTCCCTGTGGTTTCGGAACTCGCACCAAGGTAACGTATTAGGAGATTGCGATCTTTTGTGGCCCTTACGATGAATTACTCAAGAGAAGCGAGAAGAGTATTCGATGTTCAGATAAGTCTCCAACTGTTTAATTTTGTTCACATTTTAATATTTTCCACAGCGTCAGCAGAATAGACATCACCCGCAGATATTTAAGTGGTGTTTTCCACCGCTGAGCTGACAAGTTTCCGGAACGGGGTCCTGCTTCGCTTGTTGAGAAGCTCCATATCTTTGTCAATCGTTCTTTCAAGGAGGTAGGTGTAAATGCAGTGGTTATTCTTAATAAACGCTGTTGCTGCCAGGCAGGGTTAAAATATGTCACAGATAACAAATTTCAGATGTAAATGAAGAATAAGGGACTCCGGGATTATTGTTGGATCACTTTGTGTAAACGGTTCCGTTGACAAACTCGGTTAATGAATGACCTGAAAACCTGAATTTCAACATAGCTAAACACCAACTTCTACTTTAGCTTCGTTGAGGAGACCAAATGCAGTTTCTGAGGGGCCCCAGGTACATGCCAAAGCGTTCGCATATTAATTGACTAATTTCTGTGGAACAGCACCAGGGGCTGTAGTGGTTGTGGTGCCCCTTAAAAAATGCAATGCACTGATAAACAAAAAATATATATAGACAATGGTGGAAGATCAAATGCAAATTATTGCATCTGTTTGCCATATTTTCTGTAGAGCTGGAGAAGTGATGGACATCAAAATGTAAGCAAGTGGATTCATGCATACACGAAACATAACATTTCAAACACAACAGCTTAATGATGAATAAGGGCAAAGTAACACATGGCTAGGAGCAAAAGGGACAGGCTGCAAACTAAATTAAGTAACGCAGGGGAGCACAGCATGCAATGGAAAAAAAAGGACACGTGAGAAAGCAGATTTATATGACAAGGGACTAAATCAGGACTACAAATGGTTGGGGATATATCTGCTGCCACAAGCAGCCATCATATGATCACTCTCATTACATGTAATGAAACTGCACTAGCCCACTGGGATATTCTTGATTTGCAAGATGTGCATCCAAGAGTGTTAAGAATAGTGAAAACGGGGGACGGGGCCTGACCGCAGAGCTGTGAGGACGCTCATTTCAGCAGCTCCTGCTGAACGCAGCGTTTAAAGCTGACTTTCACTATCAAAACGACACTAAATCGAGATTAAAAGGCCACCAACCGAGAGAGGGAAACGAGGGGAACAGAATTACACCTTTCAAGTGACGCATTGAGAAAATACTCACCCGCAACGATCGTGAGGCAAACATGGCAGGCGCAGGAGAGATGGCCGCACTTAACTGGGTATCTGGAAGTAAGCCCTTGTTCCCCCCTCTGGACCAGTGGGATTCATCCCGGTCTACCCCCACATAAGCCCCCGGCAAAGCGGTGGGACAGTGAAAGCTCCACGTAGCAACTAGCAAACCGTCACTGTGGTTCCCAAAATGGCGGATTCTCACCACATTGCCGACCCACATAACGCATGGCGCGAAATGGAGCTCCAGCTGCACAGCATCTTTACTGCCTTATGGGTGAAACTGGAAGCCTGCATGAGACCCTCAACACCTGAGAAACCGCCCAGGCGACCTTCGAGAGAGCAACTGTAAACTGGGACCGATTCCTGGAACTGCGGGGGCGCCTATGAGACAATCCACACGATGACCTCGTCTAAGGGGTAAAGCCAGCTCGAACCGGCAGGTGCAAAAGCGAGATGTGAGACCTGAGAAAACTACAGTTTCAGGAGGGCCCTTGCGAAGCCGCAACAATCCCTGTCACAGAAGGATTAGCCCGGATGGAACCCGCAGACCACATGGGCCACAGCTCCTTAAGAGAAGAACCCTTTGACACCACTCAACCCTGCAGAAGTCCTCCACTCAACACAAGCAGTGGAATCCCTATAGAAGGCCCAGTGAACAAGTCTTGCCCGCAACCACACGGTGAAGTAATGGGACCAGAGTGGGGAACAACCATCTTATCTGGGACTGGTGGGGTAATATGGAGCAAGACTCTTGTAATTTCTCTCACAAGGCCCCTAAGCATGCAGAGGAGGGCATAGGTTGAACAGTGCATTAAACATAGATGACACGGCACAGGCATAGATGTGGCTTACCAACCTATATTTAGTATACTTGCCTGCCCAGGGATATTCATCCACCCTCTACAGGGCCAGATTAAGAGCCCAGTGGGCCTGGTGCTGACAATTATGATGGGGCCTTATTACAGAATCTTACCAATCAAAAACACTAAAACAGTCATACCTCCGAAGCGTCATGTATCTGATGGAGATGGTGTTGGAGGGAAACTCAAAGGATGCAGCTATAAGAAAACACATACTCTATGCTAATCTCTCTCTAATTTATGCTTTCATCTTTCAAGTATATCCATACCCCTTAACGTGACCAGAACTGCAAAAAGGGGCGAACATGCCAAAAAAAGGGGGCATGTTTGTCCAAAGAATTGGAAGGCCAGGCTGGCATCAGTGTCCCTATGTATCACAGTGTCAGTGTCCCTATGTCGCCCAGTCCCCTAGTCTCCCAGTGTCCTCATTTCTCCCAGTGTCCCCATGTCTCAGTGTTTCCCGTGTCACTAGGATACTAAGAGACCCGGGGACACGGAGACACTTGGGGACACTGGGAGGCATGGCGGCACTTGTGGATACAGACATGGGGACACTGGGAGACATGGGGACACAGACATTTGGGGACACTGGGATAAATGGTGACACAGACACTAGGGACACAGACACTGGGATACATGGGGACAGATATTTGGGGTCACTAAGACACTAGGGACACAGAGACATGGGAACAGACACTGGGAGACTAAGGGACACTGGGAGACATGGGGACACTGAGACACAAGGGGACACAGACACTTGGGGACACTGGGAGACATGGGGGCACTTGTGGACATAGACATGGGGACACTGGAAGACATGGGGACACTGGCAGACATGGGGACACAGATACATTTGGGGACACTGGGAGACGGAGACACTGAGACACTAGGGACACTGGCTGGGAGACATAGGGACACATGGGGACACTGAGACACTAGGGACACTGGCTGGGAGACATGTGAACAATGGAAGACATGGGGACACAGACATTTGGGGACACTGAGACACAGAGATATGGGGACACAGACACTGGGAGACTAGGGGACACTGGAGCCATGGGGACATTGGAGACACTAGGGACACTGGCTGGGAGACATGGGGACACTGGGAGACACTGTGTCCCTAGTGTCTTCGTGTCTCCCAATGTCCCTATGTTTCACAGCGTCCCCAGGTGTCTCAGTGTCCCCAGGTGTCTCAGCGTCCCCAGGTGTCTCAGCGTCCGCAGGTGTCTCAGCGTCCGCAGGTGTCTCAGCGTCCGCAGGTGTCTCAGCGTCCGCAGGTGTCTCAGCGTCCGCAGGTGTCTCAGCGTCCGCATGTCTCACTGTGCCCCCATGTTTACCTGCTGCCTTTCTACTCATCCCTCACTTCCCTGAGCTGAAGGCTGTCTCTGCATGCTGGGAGCTGCTGTCTGAACTCTCTGTGCGATGTAGCTGCTCCCCTGCGGATCAGTGAGTAGAGAGAGACAGGGAGGGATATGCTGTAACTTCCTATCCCTGCCTCTCTCCACACACAGTGATCCCTACTGGCTGGTGCTGGTATTGCAGAGTAATCTCTGTTTATACTGAGAAAAATATCTGCATTTGTATTGCCGGTATTACTGCAATACCGGCACGCCAGGCAGCCTCAAATACCGACTGTGCCAGTAAAATACCAGTCAGGTGGCATACATAAGAATAGTGTTTTAAAAAAAAAAAAGTTAATTTTTTTTTTTTTTTTTTTTTAATTTTTTTTTTTTTTTTTTTTTAATTTTTTTTAAATGGGCCTATTCCATGGGCCTGGGCCTGTAGCTGCAGCTCCATCAGCCCTTATGTTAATCCGGCCCTGACCCTCTATTAAGCAAAGTTAGACGATAGTAACCTGCAGTAAAAAAGCAGTTACCTAGCCTGTTTAACTCATGACTAGTTATATTTATTTCTCGTTTTGTTTTATGTTTTCTCTCTTTAACACGAAACAAAAAGCAACCTTAGTTAAGCTTGTGACCCTATAATATTACAAAAGTCAGTATGATAACCCGAAACAGTATTTCTTCTGCCTTATCTTATAACTGACATGTTGATCTAATCTTTGATGAATCTACATAATGATATATAAAAAGTGCAATGTTCTGATATGCCAAACACATGTCTATAAATGTGTAACCTACCAATTACGTTATTTATTGCTTCTGCAGCGAAGCCCCCTGCACAGCTAACCATTGACACACGCTCTAGCAGCCTATTCAAGATATCTACCACCTTTTATGTAAAGTAGTATTTTAACACATTAACCATTCACATAACTTCTAATCTTCCCCTCTTCTAACTAGTCTATGAGTTATACAACACTTGCATGTCTGAGTGCTGAGCCTTGCACTAATCTTTAACCCCATGTAGCCAAAGCACAGCTTAGCGGAAAAGGGCCTTGACAGGGGTTAGGAGGAAGCGGCCAGGACTGGTGGGTTGTGGGTAAGGGGTTTGGCTATTTAAATAGGTAGCCATTTTGTAAGTATCACTTTTAATCTCCTACCTGGTTAAGTTTGTCCCGCCCACCCTCCCTAGGTCCGTATTGTATTTTATCCCATTTTGTCACAGCGGCGGGATAGGGAGCCTAAGAAGAGGAAAGAGGCTCCCCAGGAAGAACGTGATGGACAGGAAACATTGTGGTCATTGGTGGTTGGTAGGTTTCGAGTCCTGGAGGTGGCTCAGAACCTGGTGGGGTAGGAGTATCCGGGTATACCCCAGCCATGGTTAATTATGTTTGGCACTTTAAGTCATTTATGTTGGAGTAAAGTTGAAAATGTTATATATATATATATATATATATATAGATATAGATATAGATATATGTGTTATTTATTGCCTTTTATATTAAAAGAAGGATACGGATGTGAGGGCAGAGCATGGGGGGCAATGACCCATATTACATGTTAAGTTATTATGGTTATATTATATTATTATAATTATTCTAATTGTTATTATTTGAGATTGTTTAGTAAAGCTGTGGACAATTTAACCCATGTACCTTAGTGTCAGAGTGTTATTGGGAGTAGGTATGTGGGGGGTGTTTCGTCCTAGATTCCGACTGCCCATATGGCGACTATACACCGGTCACGTGTGTCTTTGTGATATATTTGTTATGTATATCCTAATGTACATCATCTTATTTACGAACATAATGCGACACGGGGAAGCCACTCCGATTTATAGACCTCATGAAAAGGAGCCTTAGTGAAAGCATTACTTATACTGGAGACAAATGATAGTTAGTGAAAATGTATGGCAGAGTGATGACGACTATGAATTTAGCCAGATCTCCGAGTGTGAGGGTCCTGTTTTTTCTTGGTTAAACCTTTGGTAGAACTGATGTTTTGGAATGGTTTATGGTATCAGCTGAGAACCAGAGCGGTGCAGGGTCCAAGCCGAAAATCTTCATGAAGCTTTGTCTTTGAAAAGGGAAGAATAGATTTTAATTCTCAGAATTTTCCAAACTGAAGGAACTAAGTTCTGATAGCAAAAACACACCAGAACTATATACAATAAAAGAACAATTCTACAAATAACTTTATACCTGTTAAGGTCAAATTTGCAGCCAAAAGCATCTTATTTGCTAGTACAGTAGTAGTTAACTTTGGCACTCCAGGTATTCTAGACTCGATATCCCATAATGCACAGCGAGCATGGAAGCATAATGTGCCCCATAAAATAACGGAATTCACAACATCTCGATTAGCGAACATTAACCACGGCGGTTTTAGAAGTTTGTCATATTTAAAACCCCCTGATATTCTTAATGACATCACAGAATGAAATCCACTTATGACTTCACAAAACAGAATCCTAGAATATCTTCAAAACACAGATTTCTCTCACTTCCAAGTGATAAAACACAAATCCACAATAATTCCCTCGCCCCCCCGTATCCTCCTCCCCATCAGCACACTAATATTCAAAAAAGGAATTTCAGGCTCTCCTTGAACTATTCTCAAAGCACAAGGGTAATAATAAGGGATTCGCACCTCAGCCTGGACCTTATGTATGCGCTTCCCATTCAAATACCACGACCATCTATTTCATTTATTTTCCCTCTAAACAAGTTCTTTTATCATGAAGCAATAAATTTGTCTCGGGCTCTGGCAAATTTGTTGCGGGTGACAGAACACCAGCAAATTGATTAATCGCCCCTGTACGCTGCAAAATGAGAAAAGCAAGGGATTATTATGAATTGCGTCCTTCTTATGCAGTGGAGAGTCATTATTCAACAGCATATGTTTCCAGTACCCACTCTGAGCAGTGGATCCCATCTATTTGCGGCAATGCTTACACAAGTCAACAAACATGCATTTATTAAGATGTGAGGCGGATGCTATTAGAAAGTGAAATATAGCTCTGTGTTGCATGTTTGCTGCTCAGGGATCTGTTACATTGGTAATGCAGACTGCCAATTATCTTGGACACCAAACGTTTTTTTTTTTTTTTAATATATTTTGCAGTAAGAATGGTAGATGCATTGAACAGTCAACCGGCAAAGGTGGTAAGGGCACGCAGAGCCACTGCTCATAATTAGACATGAATCAATGATTTGATGGTCATAAAAATAAAAAAATAAAAAATCAAGAAAAAATAGCAGTATACAAATCAGATTTAGTTCTCTATTTCTTTTTTTTTTGGGGGGGGGGGGGGATAAAGGAGCAAAATATGTTGCTTCATTTAATTAATTTTTTTGTATTTACATTTTCTGTAGTGACTTCTAAATCAGGGTTTCAAACTTAGTCCTCAGCCTACTGTAGGACTGCAATTCCTATCATTCTCTGCTCTTTTTAGAATTTCACCTTGCCTATGTACAACCATAATAATCATATAAAAGCAAAGTGATTGAAACAATTTATAGAGGATGGATACAAGCCATCTATACTTTATGTGAACATTTCACATTTTCACCAGTATTAGATTTTCACTATTACTGAGAATGTATTATTAACTTGCGTGCACCTGAACTCTTCCTGAAAGGCTGTTCATTATATTTTTTGGTGGTTCGTTTCACTATTTTGTAAAGGGACTCATGTGACTACCTTTTTACTTTACAAATAATTCAATCTATGCAGTGTTCTATCTCTATAACTAGCTAAGCTCATACCCTTGATGTTCTATCAAATGCAAAATAACACCCAGTTCCAGTACAACACACGCTTTCTGATTTGTCCCAAATTCTGGTTTTTGAGGCAGGTCAGAGAGCATGGTGTACGAAACACAGAAAGTTACTCTTTGGCCAAGAGTACCAGAAAAAGGAGGTAGTAAGTTAATTGTTTTTTTTTTTTTTAAGTGATCCGCTGTACACAGATAAAAGAGTACTCTGTCATATTGTCTATGACAAGAAGATTTATCAAAGTGCATCTAGTCCATCCTGAAGATTTTGTAGGTCTTATGTCAAGGGGCATCATGGGAATTATAGTTTATCATGACTGACCTACGACACAGACAAAAGATATGGATATGGTCAAATCATGTTTAAAACTTGTCCTTTCCTACTGAATAACGCAGAAGAGAGGTACTGGAGATTAAGAGCAATGCACAGCAATACATCAGGACTTTATTTATAAAGTCTGATATGCAAACGGCCTATGTTCTCACTGTAATGGCACAAGTGAGCAAAAACATTTTGGAGACCTGAGCGGGGACAGACCAAAGTGCAAGTTCAGGTTTCTATGAGGTTTTGCCTGTTCTCAGAGTTTCCATATTCTCTAGTTTTGTTGCTATGCATTTACTTAAGCTCTCCGTAAGCTAAAAGGGAAATCCAGGTGTGGACCACATGCTCACCATGCCTGGAGGAGTGTCAGCTGCACCTCACGCTACGATGAGGCTAAGAAAAGGCCGAAACGATTGTCCAGGGATGCCATATCTCTCGCATTTCGATCTGGATAGCTCATATGTGTGGGATCTGTCTGGTATGCAAATAGTACAGGTTCTCTCTGTAATGGCACAAATGAACAAAAACATTTTTGTAACCTTCGGGGATTAACTGAAGGACAATTGATACCGGAGAAACTGACGGAAGCCAAGCACAGAGAGATGGACACAGGTTTCTTCAGGAAGGAAGAGATTCTTTATTGGATCACCGATCGGGACTCAGAGGGACTAGCGTCACCAAAATACAGCAAAGTCTGAGTACTGAATACATAGAGTACATTCCTTATATAGCACTGTAGCTCCTCCCACAATTAACTACACCCACACATACCCTTAACCTATTTAATAAATAGAGTCTAAACTCATCCATCCGGTCTAACCACGTGGCTCATCTGATACAAAGGAGAGGGACGCGTAATTCCAGTTCTTACATTCCTGCACCTGGTCAGTACAGTGATAACAGTATCTTAGCTACGTGTAATTAACTAACTGATACTACAAACACATATACATACATATGCCTTGTGGCAATCTTAGCCTGCTAAACTTGTATTTTACTGGAATTACATCACATTCCCCCCTTTGATGCCTCTGATATTTCACAATTACTTGAGGCATCACTTAACCTTGGTTTGCATATACCTCAGGTTACCATGAACCAGACCAGACTTATCTTATGATGTGAATCTTTTAACACTCATCTTCCTGCATTGGTTCTCCTTGATCTAGAGCCTTATACTTATATATCGCCATTATCTGTGCAGCAGCCTTCCTCTCTGCTATACTTCCTATCAGGCTTTGCACAGACCTAACTACTAAGGGTATAAGACACGGTAGGAGTAGACACAACAGTAAAATCAGTAGGACTCCACCTACCACTGCCTTAAGCCCTCCAAACCACTCATACCAGCTACCAAACCAACTACTTGGATTGTACCCTTTCCATACCTGAGTAGGCACATGCACTAGTTTAACCATATGGCTAGTAAGCTCAGCTATTGCTTGCCCTTCGTCATCTATTTGAAGACAGCAATTGCTCAGGTTAAACTTCCCACATACACCTCCCTCTACTGCCAAAAGGTAATCCAAGGCTAATCTATTTTGGTACACTGCTGTCCTCATCCTGGTATTATGCTTCGCTAGAAGATTGAGTGCTTGTGAGGTCTCATTAGTAATAATCTCAACCACCGCCTGTAATCTTATAATACGGTTGAGCATATAAATTGGGGTTCTATAACCAAAGGTACCATCTTCTGCCCACGTGGCTGGCCCATAATAATCTATGATACGCTGGGGAGGCCATTCATTATCTTCCCAGGTGCCTATCTCTAAGGGTCCCCTTTTCTTCCTATGATTCACATCATACACTTTAACACCTAAAGTCTCACCTGTTTCAATCGGTAACAAGAAGAAGGATGGTTTGAGCATACCCAACACACATGCCCCTTCCCAGTCCTGTGGCAACTCCGAATAGGCTTTCTTACCACAGATCCAGTACAAATTTGCTGGGGCTCTCCAGGTAGATGTGATGGATAAATCAAACCACACATCCTTTAAACTGGCATATCTAGCAAACGGGTTAGATGGTTCTGAGACATTTGAAGCCGACCACCAAGTTGTATTTTTAGTATCATCATCATAAGCTTTTTGCCCTAGACAAGTTAATTCTCCTACAGAAGTATTATACATTATTCCTTTCCTTGCTATGCAAACATAACCTATGATGGAGGTCTTTAATCTCCACTCAGATTTACCTCTAACACTCAAATGATAATCGGCTTGTGTAGATATTAGTTGGTCAACTGCCTCAGAACCGGACATTACCTCCTTTGCTTCCCAAGGCCATTGGTCTCCCATGTTAGTACCTCCACACACATAGCAGTTGGTAACATTAAGACTACCGGCAATACTTTCAGCTAGGTCAATGAACAGGTTTTTAGCGTTATGGGGGATCTTATTATCTATACTCATCTCTTCATAAAAGGAATGGTATACTTGATGAGTCTGGGAGGATACCGTATCAGTCTCTATTCCTATAAACAATAATGTCCCAGGATCTAAACCCGTCCCGTATATCTGAAACCCAAATAAATTTCCATACTTATCTAGGAACTTGTCGGGGTTATTAATAAGTATATGGACTGGGTTGCATTCCATAGACTTACAATAAGGGCTAGTCGGCAACTTAGTCACTATCATGTCTTTATCTACTGTCTGTCCCCAAGTCGCCCACCCCACACAAGACCAATATGGACAAAAGTTATAGTCTTTATTTGGGCATCTAGGACTCACATATTTATTTTTACTACTGGGACAAATATATTTATCATTAGACCCATACGTCCTCTCCCATCTAAGATCCCCACATACATTCCACGGTTTTCTACCACTTGATATCGCCTTACATGCATCAAATAGCAGAACACCCGAAGAATGTACGGATTCTAACACCGTCTTATTAATTAGGGTCCCCTGAGGATCTCCATTCCTGAGAGTCAACCAAATTGTACAAGGTTGATACTCTGGACTGAAGCACTTAGGTTCTCCTACTCCTAAATGGCACACACTATAGTCTATATTTAGGTATCTACATCTTGATACCTCTCCTTTACATTCGTATTGTGAATGCCAAATTAGGGTTTGGGAAATATGGTTACCTGTTCTCATAGTCTTAATGCATACCTCACAGCTAGGAGTGTCGGTACCTCTACCTTCCTGAATATAAAAACACATATAAATAAACACAATCAAAAGCACATCTTTCGCCGTCATCCTCAGTCTTCGTCCGTGCGATGGAACCTCAGCTTCCAGGATGTGAGGGCTGCAGGGAATGGAGTTCTGCTCGTCTTCACAGGTGTCCCTTCGAGACTTTCCTGGCTTATACACTATGTGTTGGTAAGCGGACAGGCTTTATTATGGCCTTCTCACTCACACCTGTAACAATAAAATTTGTAATCCACAATAATTCCTCGTTACTCCGACTGAGTAGTGCGTTTCAACCGGATCTTGCAGGGATTCTCTGGATCTGCTGTAATTTGCCAAGAATCGACTGCTGCTGGTTTAACCCTGGAGTGATGTATCCACGGAGTTACTTCGGCTACTTTTATCGCTGTAGGGGTAGACAAAAGAACAACATAAGGACCTCTCCACTTGGGCCCTAACGGTACATTATTCCACTCTTTAATCCACACTTGGTCTCCTGGATGATAACTATGAACAGGGGGATAAATATTCACAGGTAATCTATCTTGTACCCATTTCTGTACCTCCTCCATAGTCTTACCCAACTCTACAACCTGCTGCCGGGTAATTCCTTCTCCCAACTGACTCAAGTCCCCCCTTAAGTTACCAAGTACGGGAGGTGGTCGCCCATACATGATTTCAAAAGGAGAGAGGCCCATCCTTCTGGTAGGGGTACTGCGGATTCGCAATAAAGCTATGGGTAAGAGAACGTTCCACTTAAGTTGGGTTTCCTGACACATTTTAGCCAACTGGTTCTTTATAGTTCTATTCATTCTCTCTACCTTACCAGAACTCTGGGGTCTATATGCAGTATGAAGCCTCCACTTTATACCAAGCATATGAGTCAGTTGTTGTAGGCACTGATGAACAAAAGCTGGACCATTGTCCGATCCTATAGAACAGGGTAGTCCATATCGGGGTATTATTTCTCGTAGCAGGAATCTTACAACTTCTCCTGCTTTCTCTGTACGAGTAGGACATGCTTCTACCCAGCCTGAATAGGTGCACACAATTACCAACAGGTAACGATGTCCACCCGATTTAGGCATTACTGTAAAGTCTATTTGTAGATCGGACATGGGGAGTCCCCCCATAAACTGGACTCCTGGTGGCTTTACTGGTCCTTGTCTTGCATTATTCTTAGCACACGTTACACATCTGCGTACAATGGCCTGAGTCAAGTTGGACAATCTTGGTATGTAGAAATGTTTCCTGAGAGATTCTTCAGTACTGTCTCTCCCAGAATGTGTCCCGTTGTGATAATTTTGGACAATTTCTACCGCTAGTGATGCTGGTATGACTATTCTTCCATCTTCTAGCTGATACCACTTGTTCTCCAAATACTTTCCCGGTTCAGTCTTTAACCACTCCTCTTCTTGAGCTGTATAAACTGGAGTCCATTGGGACAGTGGAGTTGGTATAAGAGCAGCTATATGCCCCACATACTCCTGTCTTCCTGATTCAGCAGCACGCTTAGCTGCACTATCTGCCATCCGATTTCCCTTGGTTACATCACCATCTCCTCTCAGATGCGCTCGACAATGTATGATACCGACTTCTTTCGGCTCCCACACTGCTTCCAATAGTTGTAGGATTTCAGCTGCGTACTTGATTTCTTTGCCTTCTGAATTCAGTAGTCCTCTTTCTTTATACAAAGCTCCGTGGGCATGAGTGGTTAAAAACGCATACTTAGAGTCCGTATAGATATTTACTCTTAAACCTTCAGCCAATTGTAACGCTCGTGTTAGTGCTATTAATTCTGCCTTTTGTGCTGATGTTCCTTTCGCCAGTGGCCGAGCTTCTATCACCTTGTCTATTGTTGTCACTGCATATCCTGCATAGCGGATCCCTTCTTTCACATAACTACTGCCGTCGGTGTAATATTGAACATCGGGGTTCTGGATGGGAAAATCACGAAGATCTGGTCTACTTGAAAATACTTCATCCATTACTTCCAAACAATCATGTTGACTTTCAGTAGGTTGCGGAAAAAGGGTAGCTGGATTTAAGGTGTTTACAGTCTCTAAATGCACTCTTGGGTTTTCACACAACATTGCTTGATACTTGGTCATACGGCTGTTACTAAACCAATGATTTCCTTTGTAATCCAACAACGTCTGTACTGCATGTGGGACTCGTACATAAAGTTCTTGACCCAGAGTGAGTTTATCGGCTTCAGCTACTAGCAGGGCGGCTGCAGCTACGGCTCTTAGACAAGGTGGAAGTCCGCTGGCCACTGCATCCAGTTGCTTAGACATGTAGGCAACAGGTCTTTGCCATGATCCCAAGTACTGTGTCAATACTCCCACAGCCATTCTTCTTTGCTCGTGTACATATAAGTAGAATGGTCGTGTGTGATCAGGTAGACCTAATGCTGGGGCACTCATCAAAGCCTTCTTCACATCTTCAAATGCCGTTTGCTGTTCTTGAGTCCATAAGAAGGGGTCGTGCTCTGTACCTTTGATGGCTGCGTACAGAGGTTTTGCCAGTATCGCATAGCTGGGAATCCATATCCTACAGAAGCCTGCTGCCCCCAAGAATTCTCGCACTTGTCTTCTATTCTTGGGTATTGGTATTTGGCAAACAGCTTCTTTTCTCTCTGGCCCCATAATCCTTTGACCTTCAGAGATATGGAATCCCAGATACTTGACAGTTGGCAAACACAACTGAGCCTTCTTCCTGGACACCTTGTATCCTGCCTTCCAGAGAATATGTAGTAGATCGTGCGTTGCTTGCTGACATTTTTCTTTTGTAACTGCTGCTATCAACAAGTCATCTACATATTGTAACAATACACATTCTCCTGGGATAGACTCGAAATCCAGTAGATCTTGACTTAGAGCTGAACCAAATAGGGTAGGTGAATTTTTAAACCCTTGGGGCAGTCTTGTCCAAGTCATTTGGCGTTTTGAGCCCGTTACAGCGTTCTCCCATTGGAAAGCGAAAATACATTGGCTTTCTGCGGCAATTCGGAGGCAAAAGAAGGCATCTTTGAGATCTAAGACTGTGAAGTAAGTAGCCCCGCCCGGAATTAAAGCAAGCAGGTTATATGGATTGGGTACAACTGGATGTATGCTAACAACCGCATCAGTGACTGCTCTTAAGTCCTGTACAGGTCGATACTCATCTGTACCGGGCTTTTGAACAGGCAGCAATGGGGTGTTCCAGGGGGAAGTACAGAATTTTAGGATACCATACCGTATGAACTTATCCAGATAGGATTGGATGTTCTTCTTAGCCTTCTGCGGAATGTGATATTGTCTTAGGCTCACTGGATAAACCCCATGTTTCAGTTCAATTTTTATTGGTGGAATATTGCGGGCCAGTCCTGGTGGGTTGTTCTCTGCCCAAACTCCTGGTATGTTAAACAATGTCTCATCACTCCTAGGGTTTTGGCTAGTCAACACTGTATAAAGTCGCCACTCTTCTTCCTTTGGTACGGATAAAGTCATAATACCTGAAGGTCCATTAAACTTTAAGGATGTTGTTCCATTTGGTAGGAACGTAATCTGCGCTTGTAATTTTGATAGCATATCACGTCCCAGCAATTGGACTGGACATTCAGGCATATAAAGGAATTGGTGTTTTACTACGTGGCCTCCCAATGTACAGAGTCGACTTTTAAGAACCGGTTTTTCAGCACTTCTTCCAGTTGCTCCTATCACAGTAATAGTCCTTCCAGATGGAGGAGCAACTAGATTAGTCACCACTGAATGTTCAGCACCAGTGTCGATCATGAACGCACTCCTTTTCCCCCCTATTGATACATCGACCATAGGCTCCGCTCGACCAAGGGGGATGGAGCCCGGTCGGTATCAATAGTCCTCCATGACAGTGTCAGCCAATCCTACAAAGTCCCTACCTTCTCTATCGCGGGACCTTTGCGCTGCTGGAATATACCTGTCTTCCCTAACACTTCCTCTGTTCCCATTACTCCCTCTATAACCATTACTCCCTCCGGGGCCTCCTCTACCTCTCGCTCTACCTCTAAAGTTTCCGTAGCCTGCCCTGGGTTGGTCTCTCTCGTACTGCTCTCTTTGCGGACATTCGTTCCTCCAATGCCCTTCTTCCTTGCAATACGCGCATTGATCCCTACTCAAAGGCTCCCTACTCCATCTATTATTGCCTCTATCTGGGCCCCGTTTATCTACGCCTGCGATCGCTACCGCTAGCATATCAGCCTTTTTACGCATCTTGCGCTCTTCCTCTTTCTTACTTTCTGTATCCCTGTTCATATAGACCTTATTTGCTACCTCCATTAGTTGGGTGATGGACATACCTGCAAACCCTTCTAACTTTTGTAGCTTGCGCTTAATATCTCCGTATGCTTGGCTGACAAAGGCGGAGTTAACCATTCGGGAATTGTCTGCGTCTTCCGGATTAAAGGGGGTATACAAGCGGTATGCCTCCAATAATCGGTCATAAAAGACACTGGGCGCTTCATCGCTTTTCTGGATCACCTCAACTGTCTTCGACATGTTAATGGCTTTCTTTCCTCCGGCTTTCATGCCAGCAATTATAGCGTCTCTATAGGCTCTGAGTTGAACCATATCAGCACCATTTACGTTCCAATCGGGATCGGTGTTGGGATAGTGTGTCGCGGCCCATGCTGCTGGATTGGCTTGGTTCAAAGCACGGGCTCTATCCTCTAATGCTTTAATGGCTGCTTGATTTATTCTTGTCCTTTCCTCATTGTTAAATAAAGTCATTAGTAACTGCTGGCAATCAGCCCATGTCGGATTATGCGTCTGTACTATTGAGGTGAACAGATCAGTCATAGCTTGTGGTTTCTCAGTATACGAGGAATTATGGGTCTTCCAGTTTAAAAGATCGGTTGTGGTAAATGGGACATATACGAAGACTGGGTCAGCGTGTGCCATTTGACCTGCGGCATCGATATAAGCTGACCCGGGATTCAGACGAAGAGGCATCTGATAGTGCTTTAATTGTTGGGCACCAGTCAACTGTCGGGTTTGGATGGGGCTACGTAGAGAGGCGTCAGTCATGGGTTCCGGTCGGGGAGAGATAGGGTATGGGGATGTGGGAGGTCGGTTTTGGGAAAAGGTCGTAAATAAAACACTTCGAGCCGAGCTAGATGAAGCTTGACCGGAAGTCTGAAGTGGCGCCAAATCAGGATATTCGTTTCTAATGGGGGTGGATTCTGGTTCCGGAAGGGGAGATTTAGTACGAGGGGGGGTGGATCCTGTACTGGAGGAGGAAGCGGAAGTGGATGAGGGTAATGAGGGGAGGGGTGCAGGACTTCCTGCGTTTGCGTCACTTCTTCTTAACGGAAAGTAAGGGGGCGGCAAAGGGATCTCGGACTCAGGGGGCGTGTCCAAAATGGGCCTAACACCAGTCCTAGTGGACGAGCAAGTCCTAGCTACCATGAGGCGACACTGCTCCTCGTGGCATGTCTGGAGCCATTTTGGCGAGTCATTTACGGCCTGTCTCCAACAGTCAATATAAGGAAACTGGCCGTAAAGTTCAGGCCTACCCGATACAGCCACGTGTAAGCGCTGTACCAGAGTTGGATCAAAAAGGCACGTGGCGGCCATGCCGCAACCAAAGTAGGCCACTCCCTAGTACACAAAGTGACCAAACGTACAGGAGACATCTTTACCCCAAAATCACAAACTTTGAATCCCTTTTTAAAATTCTTAACCATACATCCTAAGGGATCCGGAATCGTTGACTGCGACGCACCCATACTTAACAATGGAACGTCGTCGACAACGAATACTATACACGCGTACTATTCAACAGTCACACCCGTTTCCTCTGGCAACAGCACCACGTGGTACGGTTACCAAGTGAAACGTACACAATAACAATAAACACTCAGGGAATTCCCGTACACACACAGCTGTTACACCAGTCACTATATAATCAATATTATGCCCTTTGGCGTAACTATACAGTCACCCACGCTATAATTCTCTATATACGAATTACCCGTCTATAACACACCCCAGTAACATCGTCTTTTACAAATAGCGGTTACAGTACGGTTAGCATAGGTCAAAGCACAAGTTAAGGTCACAATACAATTATTAGTGGTTATGGTGTTAAACATGCAATGGACGACAATGATTAGTACTTATTATATAATGTCAGTAAATATACAGGGTTATGGTACCGTGCACTATAATACAGCAACACACTATTAACACTCTCGCTAGACGGCTGAGCTCGCGCTATCTAACAAGATATACACTTTACTAAAACAATCGTTAACACATTTACAATTCCCAACTAAACTATTGGCCAGTACCTTGAATGGACTACCTAAAACTATATACACCCGTTTTGGTTAGCCACACTGCCCAATCACCACATATATAGCGAGCTAGAGAACCGAATTTACACAGGCGCCTCTTAGTCGCACTATCAAAAGTCTAGTGGGTTCCAAATTTACACGCCTTCCCACTTAGCCCAGATAGGATGAGAACTAGCGAACCGAATTTACACAGGCGCCGCTTAGTCTCCCGGTCCCTCCGACCTAGCGAACGTAATATACACCCTAGAACGCTAGTCTAGACAAGACACCGGTGTCCGGCTAGGGCTATTTACACCAGGACCCCGCCTGACTAACCAAATCAAACGGTCTGACTAAAGAGCGTTCGATCGAGCGGTGCGCCTTCGCTCCTTCCCTCCGACAGAGGGGGCAGATACACAGATTCAAAACCCCTTTGGGCCTACCGCACAATCGGTATACCCCTAGTGGGTCCTGCCGTCTAAAACAGCAGTTGTCTTACCTCCTCGTTCCTGAACCTGAGTTCACACTCATCGACGGGGACACCCCAGCACTTCTCACGTAGAGGCCGATGATCTCCTGGACAACAGACCAGTGGCGCCGAGACGAAGGGAGGTCCACGCAGAAGTTCAGGGGTGCAGCCGTAGAGAACGTGGGCAAAGATAGACCGTCTCACGCCTCTGCCTCTCAGCTACCGTTGAACGATGAGCTTCCCGGCCAATGCACCAAATGATACCGGAGAAACTGACGGAAGCCAAGCACAGAGAGATGGACACAGGTTTCTTCAGGAAGGAAGAGATTCTTTATTGGATCACCGATCGGGACTCAGAGGGACTAGCGTCACCAAAATACAGCAAAGTCTGAGTACTGAATACATAGAGTACATTCCTTATATAGCACTGTAGCTCCTCCCACAATTAACTACACCCACACATACCCTTAACCTATTTAATAAATAGAGTCTAAACTCATCCATCCGGTCTAACCACGTGGCTCATCTGATACAAAGGAGAGGGACGCGTAATTCCAGTTCTTACATTCCTGCACCTGGTCAGTACAGTGATAACAGTATCTTAGCTACGTGTAATTAACTAACTGATACTACAAACACATATACATACATATGCCTTGTGGCAATCTTAGCCTGCTAAACTTGTATTTTACTGGAATTACATCACACAATCTATTGAGGTTTTTCTGAGCTTTTGGTGAACACAATGTGCAGTATGGGATAACTCTGTCCCAGTTTAGGCTTGAGTCAAGTTTTAGATGGCAGCAATGACTATGTACCTTCAGCACTTAGCAAACTTCTACTCTATTAATAGTTAGTGTCCATCAGTGTCCCCATGTAAACGGGGAGCAGGCCACTCTCAAATTGGCAATCTTTTCACTCTCTCTCTCTCCCTCCCCTCCCTGAAGCCATTGATTAGCGAGTGCATTACTGGGATAAAAAAGGACCATTCGCAGCACAATCAATTTTTCTCACCCAGGCCAAACTACCGGATCAATTTAAATAATAAGTTATTCATGCTGTGAGAAGCAGATTATTCATTTATTTGCTGGTGAATAACTCATCTGCAGAGGGAGAAATGTAAATCACTCTGTGATAAGGACTGTAACTCCTTCACTTCCCATCTACTGTAATAGAGTAATAAGGGAGCTACAGGAAGACCTTGTAGAAAGAAAAAGTATGATTACAGGAGAGGCATCCGAGAGGGATCTCATAGCTACGTAGGGCTAGGCTATGGCAAACCGTGAATATTTTGGAAATACAGCCTATCACAAACTTGATGGATTTAGGAAAAAAACTCTGAATTTATAGGATTTTTTTTATAAAGAAACTGGGAAATTCATGAAGAGATTATATCAAGTTATAGAGGTACAAAGGAGCACCAGAGAACATTATATATGGGGCAATAGAATGGGTTACGGGTATATGGAACAATAAGAAGAGTTATATGGGGGAACGAAGCCTGACCGCTGATCGGATCAGACGTGCATCTTAGCCAGAATATCGGAGCTAACTGCGTGCCGCAAACAGATACCAACCTAAATCGGTGATCATAGTGCTCACCAGCCGAAGGTGAACTCGGGAATACTCTATTGGATCCCATACGGCATTAAAGTAACCCGATTGAGGCCTGAGGCCTACAAGAGTTTGAGCTGGGGTGAGACGGCCGCTCTCCCAGTTCTCCGACTGGCTCTTTGCTGTCGTCGTCCCCTCTGGACCGGCAGGGGTCATCCCGGTCCCCACGGGCGACCACTACTGCATACAGCTGCACTTCAACACCCGTCCTGCAGAGAATCATGGACTGGGCGGTGTACCCCAAGATGGCTGACTACCAACTGCCTCGTGCACAGTATGGTGTGGAGACCGAGCAGAGCATATGTGAGCTTGGGCAACAACGCATGGCAAAGCCGTACAACAGCTTCTGTGACAAGCTCTCTGCCCACCTAGCGACGCCTAAAGCACCGGCTGCGGAGAATATGTGGCTGGTAGAGGGGAGGGAAACGAGCGGGACCCCCCTGGGCGTTCCTCCCACAGTAACGCTACAACCCCACATGATGGGCCCACCCAGGATGCACTCCCAGAGCATCGGCCACCGCCGCTTAGGATCCAACGCTGCAGGCGGCGGTCATCCACCGGGAACAAAAGCTGTCCCTTGCAGGGGAAGAACAATGCCTCCCACGTGAGCAACCTAAGTTGTTCGGGTTCGTAGCCAAGAGGTGCAGGCTTTCACAACAGCCCGGGGCTATGGGGAGGACTTGCTTGGAATCTGCCTCTTGTCATCACACCACCCTCAAAGCCTGATACCGAGCCGGGGCATAGGCTGAGCCGGGACTTTACACCCCAAACGCACAGAAAGCTGGCAAGACTGCCCACAAGTTGGAATATTTACCTGAAATCGGCATGCCTGCCTGTTTTTCCACTCCTCCGCATGATTGCGCTCACTGAGAGCTCTGATGCCTGTGTCTTGGTGACTTAAGTATTTTCAATGCCCACACGTTATAGCGTATATGTTTAAATGATTTGTCTGTTAGCAGAGATAAAACAATAGATTGCAGACGCACACATGAGGCATACACCTGGCATAGACATATACCAGCTCTGGACACCTACACACTCGATGCACCCATGCCTGTATTGGGAAAACTGGGCCCGATCCATGTTACACACCAGCGTATGCTGAGAGATGGAGAGATGGAGACCATGGCTTCTTAAGCCTACTACTCTACTATGATATATATATATATACAATCAGCACGCTCCAGCACAAATCTAGCCTGCAATACTTAGTTCATAGCTTGTACCAGCTTTGTCATACACCCGAGGACACCCAGCATAATATAGTGTGTTTAAACATACACTGTTCAGGCATGACAAAGTGGCTGACTTGCTTAGGAGTTTCTCGTTTTTAAAGTTATTGTACACGACTTTTGTCTCTCTGCTTTAACTCCTTTCACGCTATTCCTCTTCCCAATATTATAAAACTGTGTATGTCTACTATATTACCCCAATTATAACGCGTGATGCTTGATTTGAGGATTGCCGTTGGGGTACCTCAAAATCGTATGTTATACTTTTATGCACTGCAAAAACCAAAGGAAAAAAAAAAGGGTTACCTGCGCTCTCTCCTTAATCCCTATGTATGTTTAGACAAATGGAGGTCATTTAATTACTTCAATGGCCATTGGAGGGAATGACCGCCTGCCAACGTCAAGGCAGACCCCCCCTAAGCGGGTCCTAACACTGACTCTTCACCTTGCTTCCTTGAGCTTCTGGCAAAGATATCTCTAATGAGACAAAAAGAGAAAACGGAGAAAATTATATGATTGGAGGCACTGCAGAGAGGTTTATATGGAGCAATATAAAGATCTAAGGACATGACTATATTTAAGATTTAAGGACAGAACTATTAAGAGGAGAAGTTACATGGAGGGTTATACAAAAAAAAACTAAAGAAAACTTGTATTGGTGAATAAAGGAAGTTGTATTGCGAGTACTTCTTGGAAGCAAAAATTGAAATTCTAGGGAGTACAATTTTTTTTACCACTGAGTTGGCTGCACCTAAACGTCAGCTCTAACGGGAAGACTTACATGAAAAATGCTATGTAAATATAAGATATTATTCTACGAGCAGCAGGATCTAGTGCTGACTGCATGCCTCGTTTGCCCAAAGAATACTGCAGATTCTTCTGACTACGTCCCGTTTTCCCCGCCTCACCCACCAACACAAAAAAACAAGGATAAAATTCTCTTTGATACACATTCTTTTGTAAGTAAGACATGCTATGCCTGCAGTACACAGGACGCCTGGAATAAGCGAGGCAGAATTTAATTAGTACTTCTGATGTGAGCCTGCTGTCTGAACTTGGCACATATTTATTGCGGGCTTCTCATCCCAGCAAATTCGCTCACCTTTGAGGTTTTATCTGAAGGGACGGAAGACTCTTTGCCCAGGGAAGACTATCTTGTGCCAGTGGGTTTTTTTTTTTTTTGAGAATGGTTTTGAAAATGTGTGTGTTCAGCTAATAAGTTGTAGTTTTGATCGTGGTTCCGGGATTAAAAAAAAAAAAAAAGAGAGAAAAAAAGAAAAAAAAAAGGAACGCAGAATATTTTTGCAGATGAGACTATGCTGCACTTATATCTGCTGGAAAATCCTCAGATCTCATCTGATCCATGGCCTGGGTTTCCGCGTATACTCCGAATAAACCTATGTCTGTCCAGAGCAGTTTCAAATACCCTTATTGTGTTAACTTTATCTACCATATACATGGCTACTAAACATGGCGACACTTTGTGCACAGTTAAAACAAAAAAATGTAAAAAGGAGAGAAAAGGAAAGGAAAAACATAATTCTGGTTAAATAAAATGAAATTGTCACATGATCTTACTCTGAGTTATAAAGTATTCCCACGTATGAAGATGTGTCCAGAATGCTCACGTATTAAAAAACAAAAACAAAAAAACATGCCAATGCATTACATTAAAAAAAAAAGACAAAGGATTTATTCACTTCCAGTGTAAATTTACTTAAGTGAAAATTCACAGTGAATGTAAAAATTTAAAATTTAAGACCGAAGTAGCTACAAAATGTTTCTCAGCTAGGTTTTTTTTTTTTTACCTTGTGGTGCCCGGAATAATGAACACTCCGGGCACCACAACAACTTAAAGGAACGCTATAGTCACCTAAATTACTTTAGCTAAATAAAGCAGTTTTAGTGAATAGATCATTCCCCTGCAATTTCACTGCTCAATTGACTGTCATTTAGGAGTTAAATCACTTTGTTTCTGTTTATGCAGCCCTAACCACACCTCCCCTGGCTATGATTGACAGAGCCTGCATGGAAAAAAAAAAAAACTGGTTTCACTTTCATTCAGATGTAATTTACCTTTAATAATGGTATCTCAATCTCTAAATTGAACTTTAATCACATACAGGGGGCTCTTGCAGGGTCTAGCAAGCTATTAACATAGCAGGGGATAAGAAAATCTTAATTAAACAGAACTTGCAATAAAGAAAGCCTAAATAGGGCTCTCTTTACAGGAAGTGTTTATGGAAGGCTGTGTAAGTCACATGCAGGGAGGTGTGACTAGGGTTCATAAACAAAGGGATTTAACTCCTAAATGGCAGAGGATTGAGCAGTGAGGCTGCAGGGGCATGTTCTATACACCAAAACTGCTTCATTAAGCTAAAGTTGTTCAAGTGACTATAGAAATTAAGTTGTTATTGTGCCAGGAGGTGCCTGGGCGCTTTCTAGCCTGAAGGCCGTAAATTAATGGGGCACTACTGACTGACTTAGAGCGTCAGTTGACCTCTCTATCTAATCCGCACAACCCCTGCCCGGCGGCACCTTACACTTCCTTATGTGCTATGATCGATATGCTGGGAGAGCAGTAAGAACGTCTATGGGAGGACTTTTCTGCTCCTCCTTGTCAGTCCAATTTTCGACAGTGTTAGAAATATCTATTTTTAAATAGAAATGAGTTTTCTCTCAATGTAGGTATTTTCTAGCACTATGTATACTTGACATCGTATGCTTCTTAAAATGAGCATAAGTTGTATGGGGGCTACTGGTGCTCTTTAAAGACACAGTATTGTGAGTATTAATCCTGTGAAGCTCTGTTATTCACTCAGACACACCATAATTATGGAGCACATAGAAAAAGGGGACATTAAGAAAAAAAAAAAAAAAAATTGGATGGATGGACTTTGGTCCACAATAGGGACTCTCTCTCCTAAATAGGGACATTTGGAAGGTATAAAATGTGAGTTTCCTTGTGAACAAGATTGTTAACTAAAATCTAGCAATTTGTTATGTTTTGTTTCTAATTTGGAGTATATTTCATAATTTATTCATACATCATGTCTGGCTGTCTAGGCCACAGCCAGAGTATGGAAGGCAAATTAGTTTAACCCACATGCCATGTGCACATACAGCACTGTTACGATGAGTGAACGCAAATTAGTTCACCCCAAAGCATCATGGGGTGGAGAGAATCTTTTAAACATGTAAGGGCTAAATGCATTTCTTTTTTTAAATTTATAATTTATTGGAGTTTGTACACACAGTATACAACTTTACCATTATATGAGTTAGAAAAGGAACTGAGTTACAATGCATTGTGCTTACAAACAAAGCAACAAACATGGCGTCAGTAGAATGGAGTTAAACTAAAAGAGCATTGGAAGGCACTAAATTGCATGTCCCTGTATTTACAAGGAAAACTCTACTCAGCGAGGCTACGAAACAATGATAATCCTCTGCTGCAGTGTTCTAGGTATGTAACATCAGTTTAGGTAAGTAGGGCAGTAGGCATGGAGGATTGATTTAAACTTAAGAAGAAACGCATACAAAAACAAGAGAAGAAACAAATAAAAACAAAAGGTTGAATGTGGGTTAGTGATAGCGACTCAAAGTATCAACAACATCTGTCATCAGAGGGCTGCGGTCAAGGTGTCCACCTAGGTAGTGCGCTTCTCAGTTAGCTTGCGGTGCGTGTTGGGCCACTTCCCCTATGGCGTCTTCCGTAGGGCTTTTTGGGTCGACCCTGGGAGTGTGGTCAAGGCTAGCATGTCCAAGCTCTTGAGGAATGCCTCTGGGTCTTCTTCAGAGGACAGAGTGAGTACGTCGGTACCCCGTTGCACAACAAGTGAGCCTTCTGCGCTCCAATGGTAACGAAGGGAGTGTTCTCTCAATCTCCTAGCAACCGATGCCAGTTGCCTCCTTGCGGTAAAGACAGAAAATGGAAGGTCAATCTATATGGCTACATCGCATCCCTCAAAGTTCATGGACCCCAGTGATCTAGAACTATCCATAATGGCGTCTCTCACCGCTACATCTCTGGTGGTAGCTATGGTGTCTTTAAGTGCAACTGCAGGTGCTGCTGGCGATTTGCACACTCGGAAGGTGGATAAAATAAGTAGGGTGTCTGAGGTACACTTGAGGCCCATGAAGGAAGTAAGTCTCCGAATGAAGGGAAGTAGGTCTTCTCCGCCCACGTTTTCAGGAATAACCCTGAGGTGTATGTTGCGGCGGCGGTGTCTGGACTCTAGTGAGACCACCGTTCTGTGTAGGTGCTGGACCTGCTTGGCAAGTCCATCTATTTGATGCCTGGTGTCTTGGAGTTGGTTGTCTCTAGATTTCTCCTTGTCCTCCACCCCCTAAACTCTCTGCTGTAAGACCCCTATTTCTACCTGGGTCTCCTTCAGGTCGGCCTTCCAGAACTGCCTCAGGTCTATCAGCAACTTTTTGATATCCCCCTTTGTGGATGGGGAATCATCATCCTCTGAGTCAGACCTGTGAAGGTTATAACCTGGTTGCGGTGAGGCACGGGATTCCTCCTCTTCTGTAGGTGTAGGCCTCTGAAATGCAAGTCTGATGTCGGATGCTGCGGGTCTCTCCAAATAGATTTGTTTTCTATGTTCGTGTCCCATGTTGTCAGCTGTTGGGTGGCAGGTAAGCTTTGCGGTTCAGGAGCAGATTTCTCTGTACAGAGACTCTTAATCTGTGGGGCCGAAGGGGAGCTCCCCAGATATGCGACTGTTCAGCTTCGTAGTCAGCCATGCCCCCTAAATGCATTCTTTTAATTACCTCCGCTGCACTAATCACTCCAGAGGATTCTTAAATTGTGAACACTGGGTTTATGAAAAAGTAACTGTCCCTTCCACACATGTACACTATAACATAGTCCAAAAATTGCAAAAGTCCTGAAGGTTCCGGATCATGTAGCATGCAAAATAAACCCCTTAGAGTGAGACCATCATTCACAGCTGCACTAGTTAAAAGGATGCTCGCTACAGGTAGCAACATGTCAACATACATATTTGATAGCAAACTACCAACATTATATTTGATGATAAACTACAAGGCAGTGCTGTACAATGGTTACATGAAACATTTAAGTCAGTGTTGACAAATTTAGGCGAACAAGAACAAAAGGTGAAGAGGGCCCAGACAAGCAATGCATTATGTCAGTACGGTGATGCATAGATTTGCTTACCTAACGCACAATGCGCGTCACCAACCCATAGACTAGAGCACTGTAGGACCACAACGGCATGCTGTGTTGTCGGCAAGAACAACTTAATTACCAACAACATAGTATTTATATTGGCATATTAATGGTCTGCAACTGTATTAAAAAAATAATTTTAATGATTTACATGCTTTTTTTTAAAGTGTCGGTCTATTTTGTTTCATATAGCAAAGCAGTATAAATATTGTTCATAGACCAAAAAGTGCACAACAGTGAACTGAAAATCAAAATGCTAAATTTAGAGCATTCGATGGGGGGGGGGGGGGGAGGGTGCTAATGCGCATGCACATCGAGCATATGGCTTCAATGCTTTCCCATGGGGATTTAACAGATGGTGGATGTCCTCATGCAGAGAGTGAGGACGTCCAGAAAAATCTGTTAAGAACCAGGAAGTGCCTCTAGTGTCTGTCTGATTGACAGCTAAAAGAGGCAGTCTGAGCCCTGCAATGTAATTATTGCAGTTTTTAAAAAATATATAGTGTCCCTTTAAGTGTCCAGATTAAAAGTTGGTGATTTTACATCCAAATTTTGTACAAAGTATAAGATTCATAAGATTCTCAAACCACCCATTTTTATAAAATTGAGACAGGCTGCACATTCACAAATAATCATTCATTTGCTTTCATGCATAAATAAAAAATTTTAAGCACTATTTGCCTACTGGCAGCGGGCAAATCCTTGGTGGCACAAGAGTTAATAATGTGGCGGCTGGTCAACGTTTGCTAGGCGGACACCACAATAAAAAAGTTAAAATCATATTAATAAATAAAACTAAACTCCCAAGGGGGTCAATAAGACCCCCATATCACTATAATGGAGGTATTTTACCTCCCTATGCAACCATCTGCCATACAGGACGTGGAGGCATACCTCCTAAATGTCTAAACCTAGAACACTCGGCTAGAATTACCTCATCCCATGGATCTGTGAAAGGAAGGCGGAGACATAAGCCCCGATAAGTAACAGGGGGTGGACAGATTACCGTGGTTAGCAGGCGGTGGTTATTATAATATTCATGTGTGGAAAATATATAATGTCCTTTCCCCTCATCCCCACCCATTGGTGGCGGATGGGGACCCAATATTAATAGAGAGTTGGACCTAATGTCCTCCCCTTGGTCCCCAACCATTGCCAGCAGGTGGGGGTCCTAACTATAATATTCAGGGGGGAGGTCCCAGTGTCCACCCATGGACACCCCAATCCCAGAAATACAAACAGTGTAGAAAGTCAGTCACCCCAATCACAGAGATATAGACATTGCAACAAGTCCGATATCACAGATATAGAGAGTGTAACAAGTCCGATAGTCACCCCAATACCAGAGATATGGACAGTGTAACATGTCCGATAGTCGCCCCAATACCAGAGATTTAGACAGCGTAGCAAGTCCGATTGTCACCCCAATACCAGAGATATAGACAGCCTAACAAATCAGATAGTCACCCCTATACCAGAGATATAGACAGCCTAACAAGTCAGATAGTCACCCCAATACCAGAGATTTAGACAGCGTAGCAAGTCCGATTGTCACCCCAATACCAGAGATATAGACAGCCTAACAAATCAGATAGTCACCCCTATACCAGAGATATAGACAGCCTAACAAATCAGATAGTCACCCCTATACCAGAGATATAGACAGCCTAACAAGTCAGATAGTCACCCCAATACCAGAGATATAGACAGCGTAACAAGTCAGAAAGTAAATGTGGATTTAGCTATCCATATCTCTGGCATTGGAGTGACTAAGTCAGCTGTAAGTGCGCAGTTATTTTTTGCATTAAAAAAATATATATATATGTTTCATGGTTTCTCTAACTGAAATAAAAATAAAAAAAAAACTATCAATGAAATGGAAGGAGACTTTCACCCCTATACACATCAAAACTAGGATTAAAAGTAACACCAGAATCTCCTATTCAATCGAGGATCATTTATAAAGCAGGAATCCTTATTTCATAACTCATTTTAATGGACTAATGGTCTTCTTCACTAATTTCCTGCATGTGGGTTAATTGTCCCATAAAATAGAAGGTTGATCAACATTTCTAAACATGAGATAACAGTTGTACCCTTGGAAATTTGCTAGTGCCTGGGACAGAGGGGCCTGTCCTCCTACACAGACAACCAGTACTGATTGATGTCTGAGGAGGTGGATGTAAGAAAAAGGGATACTGTGGCTACTCTGGTCAATGATTAACTTGATATCCTGAACATCTCTTGCCCCAGAAAGGCTGCAGGACACATTGATCTCCTCTCCTTGTGTATCAGGTCAGTGTCCTGCTGAGGAAGCACAGAGGCACTGATTGAGAATAAAACACTGGGTCCGAAGCAATGCGTCAGCAAAAACAAGACATGATCGCAAACATGATCAAACAGAATGCCTTAAATTCTTCCATGTATCTAGAGATACCGTGTACATGTATAATCAATTAATACATAAAAATGGCTTGTCTTCACTGAAAGAAAAAAGGTAATTCTGAAAGTTTAAAAATGTAGCTGCATCTGTAAAGATATAGATTTTTCTTAATGTATGGAAAGAAGGATACAGATGCATTTATTGATGACAAAACTGTATATATCGGAAGATCACATTTATTTCCTTTAGGAATTCCTCAAGAAATGGTATTTGGAAGCTGCCTTCTGTCCTCAATTTACTATAACTATATGAAAATGGAATTCATCTACTTGGAGTATGGTTGTAAATTGATTTTTGTAAAGGATATTTAAGGTGACAGATTCCTTTTAAGATGTGGTTCACAGGGCTGGAGGTGTATGCCGGGAGGTCTAAAGTACAAATAGTAGTACACCAATTCACAGTCGAAATACTAATAAATCAAAAGGCGCACAGACAAGATGGTGGAAAGCGTGTTTGTTAAATAGCTGCATGTGCCGTGAAACCTGGCTAGGCATGGATACAAGGTAGGACGACCGTTCATTAAATTGCTAGGATGCCCATAGGGTTCACAAACCGTTTAACTCCAAGTCTCCTCTCCAGCCCTATTCCGCTCTGCCCTCTCCAATATCTGCTTTCTTAAAATCTTCAAAATAGAAGCCGGGGACTGCTGCAACCAGTTGCGCCGCTGATTGGCCTAGAGGCTAGAACTAGAGCGATCAGTTTACAAGTAACTCCAATCTGATATCACACTCTTTAAATATGCTACATGTTAAAGGGACACTCCAGGCACCCAGACCACGTCTGCCCATTGGAGTGGTCTGGGTACCAACTCTCTTCACCCTTAATCCTGCAAGTGTAATTATTGTAGTTTTTATAAACTGCAATAATTACCTTGCAGGGTTAAGTCCTCCTCTAGTGGCTGTCTATCAGACAGCCACTAGAGGAACTTCCATGTTCCTAAAACACGAAAAGTGTTTTAGATGACACCATAGGCGTGCGCAGCCTATTGCATTAGGGTGTGCACCCTAAAGCACAAACACACGCCGCATGTATATATATATATATATATATATATATATATATATATATATACACATACATACACACACATACATATACTGCTGTTTGTGTGTGCTGCTGGTGCGCTGTGTGTGTGTGGGTGTTCGTAGTGTGCTATGTGTGTGAGGGTGCTGTTTGTGTGCTGTGTGTGAGGGTGCTGGTAGTGTGCTGTGTGTGAGGGTGTTTGTGTATGTGTGTTTGGGGCCTGTTAGTGTGCTGTGTGTGTGAGGGTGCTGTTTGTGTGATATGTGTGTGTGAGGGTGCTGTTTGTGTCGTGTATTTGTGAGGGTGCTGTTATTGTGCTGTGTGTGAGTGTGCTGTTTGTGTGAGGGAGCTGTGTGTTTGTGAGGGTGCTGTTAGTGTGCTGTGTGTGTGAGGGTGCTGTTTGTGTGCTGTGTATGTGAGGGTGCCGTGTGTGCGCGCTGTTTGTGTTAGGGTGCTGTATGTGTGTAGGTGCTGTGTGTGTGTGTGTGCTGTATGCTTGGAGGGATTGTGAAGGTGGGGGCAGATTAGTAAATAACCCCCTCCCTTCTTACCTTATGTAGGGAGGGGGGATCCTTGCTGTCCAAGGGAGAGTGAACTCTAGCCTGCGGGGCTAGAGTTCACTCTCGCGAGATCTGAGCATTGCCGCGGCAACGCTCATATCTCGCGAGAGGAACCTGGCGGAGCTTCTGTCTAGAGCTCCCCGGGTCCTCTCCTGCCTCCCTCCATGCTGCTGGTGAGGTAGATCTTTGATCTCCCCGCCGGCCCATGGAGGCTAAGAGCAGAGCCGGCACTTAGATAGCGCCAGCTCTGCATGAGCCGACAGGGGAGATCCGGAGATCTCCCCTGCCGGCAGGGGTCAAGTCCCAAGATTCCCACCCCCCCAAAAAAAATATACACTCGTGTGTGTGTGTGTGTATATATATATATATGTATATATATATATATATATATATACACGCGTACACACACTCACACACACATACTCAGACACACACACATATATTCACAGACACACAACATACATTCACAGACACACACACACACACACACACACTTACAGGCACACACACATACATTCACAGACACACACTCACTTACAGACACATACATTCACAGACACACACACTTACAGACACACACACACACACATACATTCACAGACACACATACACACTTACAGGCACACACACATACATTCACAGACACACACTCACTTACAGACACATACACTCACAGACACACATACACACACACTTACAGACACATACACTCACAGACACACACACAAACACTCACAGACACACACACATACATTCACATACACACTTACAGGCACACAGACACACACATACACACTTACAAACACATACACTCACAGACACACACACACACACACTTACAGACACTCACACATACATACATTCACAGACACACACACTCACACACATTGACAAATTATTTATTTTTTTTACAAAAATTGTCCACCCAGCCTCCCTACCTGGAGAGCTGGCGTGGACTTGTCCCTGGGGTCCAGTGGGTCGGGCGGCTCTCTCCATACAACAAGCGGCGAGGGAGCTGTGTGCTCTCTGCTCCCTCTCGCCGCGCGGGCTGTCTGCTGCAGCTGGGAGCCGGAATATGACGCTCCCGTTATCAGCAAACGGCGCGCGGCGAGAGGGAGCAGAGAGCACACAGCTCCCTCGCCGCTTGTTGTATAGAGAGAGCCGCCCGACCGGGGGGGGGGGGGGAGTCCGAGTGTCCATCTCCTCTTGTTCCCCCCCCATGACGGGGGGGAGGAGGAGGAGAGCATTTGGGGGCGGCAGAGTACCTGCGGGAACAGCGTTCCTGCAGGACTCACAGGCGTGCCGCGGGGATTAGGGTGTGCCCAGGCACACCCGGCACACCCCGTGTGCACGCCTATGGATGACACTGGACGTCCTCACGCTATGCATGAGAACCTCCAGCGTCGCTGAAATCCCCATAGGAAAGCATTGATTAATGCTTTCCAATGGGGAGGTCTAATGCAAGCGCGGCCATGCAACATGGGATGGGAGGTGGGACAGAGGGGCCACTGCAGGGTCCTGCAGTGCCAGGAAAACATTTGTTTTCCTGGCACTGGAGAGTCCCTTTAACAGAAAATTCCACTATCCGAAACCCCTATGCACATGTACGTAACTGGAGGTTTTCGCTCCAATGGCCATTAAAGTGTAAGCTCACCAGCCATGTCAAAGAAAAACTTTCAGTTATTTAAATATGCAAGTAACTTTTTTCTTTGGTTTTTATTGTATGTTTTTGGGCTGATGTGTACTTTAGTAATTGCTGCCGCCCAGGAGTAGTGAGAGTTTGAGCGCAAGGCTTTATTTTGAATCTTTGTAGAATTGAATTTTAGGCACATCGCCAATTTATGACAGTCTTTTTGTATTAAAATAACACATTTATTAGAAATAACGCATCTCAGAAAGGGACGTTAGGTGACTTCAGGGACGTTAGGTGACTTTTAGTCGCCTAACTGAAGCTGGACGTCCTCACGCTACGCATGATGTCCTTCATCGTCACACAAAAGCCCATTGGAAAGCATTGTATAATCCGACTGCCAGGGAAGGTGTACCCAAGCCAGCACCGAGGGACATCGGCACTGAACTGAGGTAAATGACCAGGAAGAAAGGGGGGCGGGGAAGGGGAAAGCTATAGTGCCAGGAATAGAACCTCTCTGCACACCTGCCCTAATCTCACAAAAGGCTTCAGAAACCCCACGAGAGGGGTCTAATCTCCATGAACCTAACTTCAAGTCACAATTTAAGGATATTAAAGACTTACTTCGATCACATTCAACTCAGATTACCCTGCTAGAAACTAGACAGAGCACGGTATCAGCTCATTTCAATGCCTTCTACAACAAAAACTACCATGTCCTCTCTTAAATTCTTATCCTGGAATGTAAATAGTGCGAATACACCCATCAAGAGAAAGAAAATCCTTACATATAGGGATCGACCAATATTGATTTTTTTAGAGCCGATACCAATACTGATACCGATAATCTGTGAGCTTTCAGGCCAATAGCCCATAGCTTACAGATATTCTGTACATTTACTGTATTTTTTATTTTTTTTGCAAATCTTTTTTTTTTATTAAGTGGTAAATGCACAAAATATACATACCAGTCAGATTTATTTTTATGTTTTCAAGAATATTTATATGTGTGTGTAGTGAATGCAGTGAGAGTATTTGATTAGTAAATGCAGTGTGTGTGTGTGTGTGTGTGTGTAGTGGGATGGAGTGTGTGCGTTTGTGTAGTGAATGCAGTGTGCTTGTTTGTTTTGTGGATGCAGTGTGGGTAGTGGATTCAGTGTGTGTGTGTTTGTGTAGTGGATGCAGTGTGTTTGTGTGTAAAAATGTGCGGTAGGAACTCCTCCCCCCTCCCCCCCCCCACCCCTTACCTGTCTCTTAGTGCCCCCCCCCCATTCCCTTTAATGTTCCTATCCCTTCTCTTTTAGTGGTCCCCCCTACCCCAGTGTTCCTTTTCCATTCCCTCCCCTGTACCTTAGTGTCCTCCCTTAATGTTCCTCTCTCCCCCTAGTGTTCTTCCCCCCCCTCCCCTGTCCCATAGTGTTCTTCCCCCCCCTCCCCTGTCCCATAGTGTTCTTCCCCCCCCCCTCCCCTGTCCCATAGTGTTCTTCCCCCCCCCTCCCCTGTCCCATAGTGTTCTTCCCCCCCTCCCCTGTCCCATAGTGTTCTTCCCCCCTCCCCTGTCCCATAGTGTTCTTCCCCCCTCCCCTGTCCCATAGTGTTCTTCCCCCCTCCCCTGTCCCATAGTGTTCTTCCCCCCCTCCCCTGTCCCATAGTGTTCTTCCCCCCCTCCCCTGTCCCATAGTGTTCTTCCCCCCTCCCCTGTCCCATAGTGTTCTTCCCCCCTGTCCCATAGTGTTCTTCCCCCCTCCCCTGTCCCATAGTGTTCTTTCTCCCCCTCCCCTGTCCCATAGTGTTCTTTCCCCCCCTCCCCTGTCCCATAGTGTTCTTTCCCCCCCTCCCCTGTCCCATAGTGTTCTTTCCCCCCCTCCCCTGTCCCATAGTGTTCTTTCCCCCCTCCCCTGTCCCATAGTGTTCTTCCCCCCCCTCCCCTGTCCCATAGTGTTCTTTCCCCCCCTCCCCTGTCCCATAGTGTTCTTTCCACCCCTCCCCTGTCCCATAGTGTTCTTTCCCCCCCTCCCCTGTCCCATAGTGTTCTTTCCCCCCCTCCCCTGTCCCATAGTGTTCTTTTCCCCCTCCCTCCCCTGTCCCATAGTGTTCTTTTCCCCCTCCCTCCCCTGTCCCATAGTGTTCTTTTCCCCCTCCCTCCCCTGTCCCATAGTGTTCTTTCCCCCCTCCCCTGTCCCATAGTGTTCTTCCCCCCCTCCCTTGTCCCATAATGTTCTTTCCCCCCCTCCCCTGTCCCATAGTGTTCTTTTCCCCCCTCCCTTGTCCCATAGTGTTCTTTCCCCCCCCTCCCTTGTCCCATAGTGTTCTTTCCCCCCCCTCCCCTGTCCCATAGTGTTCTTCCCCCCCCTCCCCTGTCCCATAGTGTTCTTCCCCCCCCTCCCCTGTCCCATAGTGTTCTTCCCCCCCCTCCCCTGTCCCATAGTGTTCCTTACCACCCCCCTCTCTCCCCCATCCTTGGTCCCCGGTGTGTATCTCCCCTCCTTGGTCCACGCTCCCCGGTGTGTCTCCTGGTTGAGTGGCCAAGCGGAGCAGTGCGCACTGCAGTACAGGAAATTCAGTCTCCTGTACTCGGCCAGACTGACTGGAAGTGCTCTTTCAGTGAGTTCCTGTACTGCGGTGCCCATCTGCTGCCTGTCACTCCGATCTAGCGTCCCCCGAGCCGGTGCGCCCTAAGGCAGCCACTTATGCCGCCTTATGGACGCGCCGGCCCACCCATTCATTATAGGTATTGCCGGTGATTATCGGTCGATCCCTACTTACATACTTGACAAAGCACCAACCACCCTTCTGCAGGAAACCCACTGGTCTGAAACTTCGGACACCCAACTAAAAGCCTCATGGATCGCCTAATAGAAATCCAAAGCACAAGGGGTGGAAATCCTGCTGACCTCCAATCAACAATATGTGATACACCAATGTGATAATGATCCTGTTATGTTTATTGTTAATATCACCTGTTACTGCATTTTTAATATCTATGCTCCTAATTCCTCCTCTGACACTGATCACCCAAACAAATATAGATCAACTAACAGCAAAGGGAGATTTCAATGCAGTACTTAACTCATTTCACCATTGTGAAATGTTTAATCAGCTAAAAATAAAAAAAATTAAAAAGCGGCTAAAGATACAATAAACAAAAAAAAATAATCTAATTACAATTCAAATTTGGAGCTTTGGAGAAATTTGTTTGGTCAGTCTAATCATTTGACTTTGAACCGTGATGAGTGACCTTGTGCTGTGAAAGTGACTTAAAGGTTCACTATAGGAATCCGAATGTGTTCCCACTATAGGTGGGAAAACACCATTTAGGCGTATGTTCCCCTCCCCCCCTTGGTAAAAAGTGAAATTACTTATCTTTTTATAGCCCCTTGCATGTCTCCTCTTGGCTGGCCCCTCCCCCACTCTGCCTGCTTGTCTGAGATCATCAATTTCGATTATCTTAGCAAATCCAATGCTTTCTTATAGGAAATTAATGAGAAGCTAATGCACATTGAATCAATCCGTCAAGACGCTGAATGTCAGTGCTGCACACTGTGCAGCATTGACCCAGGAAGCACCTCTAGTGGCCACATGAGTGACTGCCACCAGATGTGTTACTAGGCAGCAATGTAAACACTGCCGTTTCTATGACTAGGCAGTGTTTACTTAAGAAAGCCTATAGGGACAGGCTATAGACACCATAACAACTACATTAAGCTGTAGTTGCTCTGGTGACTATAGTGTGTCTTTAACCCCTTAAGACTGGAGGGCGTACAATTACGTTCTTTTTTAAGCGGCTCCAAACGCCGCGGGGCGTAATTGTAGGCCCTCCGGTTTTTTTTTTTACTTACCCAGTTGCCGGCGATCACGGTTGGGGACACACCCAGGGAGCCCCCCGCGGCACGTCCGCCCTCTTCAGCCCCCCGGGCCATGTGAGAGTGAGGTCCTTGCGAGGACCTCACAATCACATGGCCAGTATAGCTGGCTGCAGCAATGCCAGCAGGGGGACTAACTGTAATGACAGTTAGTCCCCCTGCTGGCTGGAAATAAAATAAATTAAATTAAATTAAATTAAAATAAGTGTAACATTTTTGTTTTATATACTTAGATCATATATATATATATATATATATATATATATACACACACACACACATACACTGTCTAGGTGTATTTTACTATTAATATATATATATAATTATATATATTTATTAATATCAAATTACACGTAGACTGATACTGATTAAATATATATATAATCATTGTTATATATATATTTATATATAATATAAAATAAATAAATATGTAAATACGTAAAAAAAATAAAATTAAAAAAATAATTACAAATAAATAATTAAAAATATATAGATGTGTGTTATTTCGTTCTAACTGTATTGTGATAATATATATATATATTTATTTATATCAAAATACACGTAGAACGAAATAATATATATATCTATATACATAAATATATACGTATATATCACTATATATATATATACCTATATATAAATAAAATTATTTAAACAAATTATATATATATATATATATATATATATATATATACACACGTATATATACACATATGTATATATATACACACATATATTAATTCTACACATATATTTATGTAATATTTTTACATAATTAGGTATCCTAATTAATTACAATTAGCGGGACCTGCCTGACAACCCATGCTGAAAGTATAGGGAATTTAATTTGCTAGCACTTTATTTAACCCTATAACTTTCCAAGACACCATAAAACCTGTACATGGGGGGTACTGTTTTACTCGGGAGACTTCGCTGAACACAAATATTAGTGTTTCAAAACAGTAAAATGTATTACAACAATGATATCGCCAGTAAAAGTGAAGTTTTTTGCATTTTTCACGCAGAAACAGCACTTACACGGACGATATTATTGCTGCAATACTTTTTACTGTTTTGAAACACAAATATTTGTGTTCAGCGAACAGTCTCCCGAGTACAAAAGTACCCCTCATGTACAGGTTTTATGGTGTTTTCAAAAGTTACAGCGTCAAATATCAGGCTTGTGTTTCATTTTTTTCACATTAAAATTCGCCAGATTGCTTACGTTGCCTTTGTGACCCTATGGTAGCCCAAGAATGAAAATTACCCCTATGATGGCATACCATTTGCAATAGTAGACAACCCAAGGTATTGCAAATGGGGTATGTCCAGTCTTTTTTAGTAGCCACTTAGTCACAAACACTGGCCAAAATTGGCGTTTTTTGCAGTTTTTTCACACAAACAAATACTAACGCTAACTTTGGCCAGTGTTTGTGATCAAATGGCATGCCATTATGGGTGTACATTTAATTCCTGGGCTACTATACAGTCTCAAAGGCAATGTAACCAATCTGGCGAATTTCAATTTCAAATGTATCGTGCTATATTTGACCCTGTAACTTCCCAAAACACCATAAAACCTGTACATAGGGGGTACTGTTTTACACGTGAGACTTTGCTGAATACAAATATGTTTTTTTTATTGCAGTAAAAGCAAACAGTATTATGACATTGACAGTTAAAATGTCATGTAGAACTAAAAAACTAACAACATTTCTTATTTTCTACCATTTTTTTCATATTAAATTATGTTTCATAGCTAAATATTTGATATTAAATGAAAGCCCTGTTTCCCCTGAATAAAATGATATATAATAAGTGTGGGTGCATTTAATATGAAAGAGGTGAATTACGGTTGGACAGACATAAAACGTAAACAAAACCTGGCATTTACGCTATGTTTTGTTCACAACTTGTACATTTGGCTCAGTCCTTAAGGGGTTAATATAAACTCTGCCTGCCCGTCCCTAACCCCAGTTACAGCTTCACTGTACAATTCTTTCATCTGTTTACTTGGAAGCTGTGATGCAAAAGGTATTGGCCATAGACTTGTTGGGTTTGATCGCATTATAAGATGATCAGAACTCCTCCAAACCAATATCTGAATATTTTTTCCCCTATGCAAACTGGTAGCAGCTACAATACAATATGGAAAACAGATCATTGATCATAGATATAAACATTCTCCCTATTCTTGTCACAGAAACATTTCTCTTTGTTGTCACTTTAACATTAATAATTATAAAAACATTGGAGGAAGGACATACAGTATGTAAAAATCATTACGAGCATTACTCAATACTTGTCTGCCTGCACTGTTATGGAGGGAGCAATCATCTATCCTAAATAAACATACACTTGTTATTCCCTAGGCCTGGAACTGGCAGGAACTAAGCACAGATTTTATACCAAATTAGACTAATTAGAAAAATCTCCAATTCAGTTATTTTCTGCTATTAACACCTAACATTGCGATTCTCCACATTTTCAGATTATTGAATTAAACTATGCAATCTCTGTCTGAAGCTATAGAATCCTCCTGTATAGGTGCAGGATTTTATTTATAATAGTTACTGAATATACCAACTCCCAGGGCCGGACTGGGGAAAAAAATTTGGCCCGGCATTTTTAATTCACAGCGGCCCACTGAGAAGGGTGTTTTGTCCTCACCATGACAAGCACAACCATGACAAGCACATCCCCTCTCAAAGTGAGCATGTTGGTTCAATGCTCTTGCATGAAAAAAGGCCCTGTATTAATTCTATGCAGCGCAAGCAAATTTATTAACATGCTTGCGCTGTGTTTGCTTGTGACATGTCTCCGGTGTCTCCATATGTGGGTTACCAAAGGACAAAATTGTAAGGAAAGCATAATTGTACATGTGTTTAGAGCCTGCTTGTGGGATTTAGTGTGTGTAAAGTGAGTTGATTGTGGTGTGGCGTTTTGTGCAAATGTCGGTTTCAGTTGTGTTTGTCGTGTAATATGTATGGCTAGGGGCTGTAGAGATTGTGAATATAGGTGATGTAGCAAGTGTGTGCATAGGGGCTGTAGTGTATGTGTGTATAGATGATGTAGTGTGTGTAGGGGTTGTAAAGTATGTGTGTTTAGGGAAAGTAATGTGTGTTTGCTTACAGGGGATCTAGTGTGTATGTCATTAATGTAGTGTGTGTAGGTGGTGCATTGTGTACCTCTAGGGGATCTATTGTGTGCGTAGGCGATCTAGTGTGTGTGGAAAATCCAGAGTGTGCATAGGAGATTTAGTGTGTGTTTGTGTGTGTGTGTGTGTGTGTGTGTGTAAAGGATTCAGAGTGTGTATAGGGATTCTAATGTATGTGTGTAGAGGATCCATAGTTATGTACGGGATCTAGAGTGTGTTTATAAGGGATGTAGTGTGTGTGTGTGTCTAGAATGTAATGTGTGTATGGGTGCACTGGGTGTGAGGTATGCAGTGTGTGCACTGTGTTTGTGTGAAGGATGCAGTGTGTGTGTGATGGGTGCACTGTGTGTGTATGTGAGGGGTACACTGTGTGTGAAGGGTGCAGTGTGTATGGTGTTTGGGCTACAGTGTGTGTGAAGGGTGCAGTGTGTTTGTGGTGCTGTGTGGTGTGTGTGAGGGGTGCTGTGTGGTGTTTGGGGTGCAGTGTGTGTGTCAGGGGTGCTGTCTGTGAGGTGTGTTGTGTGGTATTTGGGGTGCAGTGTGTGGGTGTGCGGTACACTGTGTGTTTGGGGTGCTCTGTGGTGTTTGGTGTGCTCTGTGGTGTTTGGGGTGCACTGTGTCTGCGGTGTTCTGTGGTGTTTGGAGTAAAGTGTGGAGTTTAAGGTTTAGTGTGTGAGGGGTGGAGTGTGATGTTTTGGGAGGGGTACAGTGTATGATTTGGGGTGCAGTGTGATGTTTGGGGTGCTGTTAGGTAAAAATAAAAATAGTAACCATGGCAATGCTCCGACCTTGCGAGAGGAACCTGGCAGAGGTGCAAGATAGAGCTCCTCGGGGCCTCTCTCCCTCCCCCTCGGGCAGCCGCGTCTCAGTGCTGGTGGGGAGATAGTTTGTCTCCCCACCGGCCCTTGAAGGCACACAGCAGGGCTCTGATAGCGCTGGCTCTGCATGGGCCGGCAGGGGAGATACACTGATCTCCCCTGTGAGCCTCGGCCCATGGCCATCGCGGCCCACCAGGCATTTTCCCTGTATTCCCGATGGCCAGTCTGGGCCTGCCAACTCCTATCATCATATTATCATCTCCTATAAACCCCTGTCAACAAGGCAGGAATTGCATGTCTTTATATGTAAAAGGAACACTAATGTTTTATATATAAACTTTTAGTGCTCTCCCGGAATCTTTTGGTTCTTACAGAGCATTGGGGACCTAGAGCACATGCTCAGCAAATATCACATCCCAGCAACCTGATGCTTCTCAAGGAAAAGCATTATTGTGTGCATCTCAATATATCAACGCTCTGCTTCATCATTCTGCGTGTGATGACGCTAAATGTGAAGACCTTCGACGTTCGAAGGTCTTCAGGAGGAAATGCTTCTAGAGGCTGTCAGAAGTGAAGTGACAAATGCACTACTGGCAAGACCTGAAATGATGAAAACAAAGCCTAGATCATTTATGGCTAACTCTGGTATTTCCAATGTTTGTGAATGTCTTCCAAGACGCTTAGACAAGCTAGGAATACTACACAGTGCCTTAATACAACCATGAAACATAGAAATGTGTACAATGCCTAGAGGTTACTCAACTAATGAAGAAGCTATGATACCAGGAGTGTCTTGGGGCCACCTCACCCCACCGCAAGTAGTCAAGCTGTTTTAGAATGGTTTGACTACTTATTTGGGGTCAACTGAGGGCTAGAAGATCCCACTTAGAAGCTTCCGTTAACTTTCCTGAGCGGATCTCCGCAGTGTAGGGCTTGTTGACTGGCTAATGGCAGAAGAGCACTTTAGTAGTTATGGTACTTGAAGTTTTCCTTTAGCTTACGATTGGGTTTATTAAACACTAAATTGCAGAAAACTCTAAATTGCTAAGTTTTGTTTAGTTAGCTCACTTGGAGATTTTTTTATTTCTATTTTTTGAAACAGGCTTATGATGTTGCAGTTTACCATTCACTACAATTAAGTGTTTCGGTAAAAAATACTTTGTGTGTCTTAACAAGGGTATACTCCAAACAATGTAGTTCATTCACATCTGATCAGTAAGATCAGTAGGGTTCAGATCAGATACTGTATTATAAAAAAAAAATTCTATCGCACACAGAAATAGGTATATATTGAATACAAGTTAAACTATGGCGTGTTAACGATTGCACAGTAAACATTTTGTCAAATAAGACAATGTAAATAATCATGTACGATGTAGTTTTAAAACAGCTGGGGAGTCTACGATTTGGTCTTTCCTGCCTTAAATAATTAAGCTAATTTGGGAATGAATACCATTACATCCAAGAAACATCACAAAATGTGCCTTAACCTGGGTTATTATCTTCCAGTAAGGATTACCATGCTGTTGAATGGGTTAATAACTTGGAAAGGCTAACATGGTGGGAGTTCTGTACAAGCTGCACTGTGCCTTTCTTTTTTAATATGGTGTCATTAAGAGGCAGTCCCACACAGGTTAATATAATTGGGTCTGTGTAGGATCGCTGATCCGCAGCCAGTTACTGCACAGAACAAATGACATTTAAGTGTAAGATGTAGAAGGTGGCTTGTTATCTGCTGGCGGAGAGAAGGGGACAGGGACGTCACTTCAGAAGTAGGGACAAGGATAAATTGGCTGGGAATGTGAGAAGACAGTCTGCATTTATTAGAGAGAAGATCTAACTCGGAGCGAAATAGACTGCACTTCACAGCTCATTTTACCCCTAGAGAAACACAAGCACACAAAGGCAGCTACATGCATAAACAAAAATATATACATACACACTCTGATATGCTAATATCACACACAGACACACTGTTATAAACCAAGCAATTCAGATACACTCACTCACAGACACTGTTATACACATCCATACACAGCCACTCAGATACCTACACACAAACAAGCACACAGTCAGATGCATATACACAGCTAATCGGGTATACTCACGCATACACACACTCCGATACCTATACACAGCCACTCAGATATACTCACACACAGAAACACTGTTATACACAAAGCACAGACATTTAGATATTCTTGCACAAACAGGCACACAGTCAGATACATATACACACACTCCGATTACTTGCACAAACAGGCAAACTATCAGATACATATACACAAATAATCAGGTATACACACACACGTACACACTATTATATGCATAGATACAGTCACTCAGATATACTTACACAAACTGTCAGATGCATATACACAGCCGATCAGATATACCGTATTTATCGGCGTATAACACGCACCGGCGTATAACACGCACCTCATTTTTAGAAAGAAATTCCAGGAAATTTCCCCCTCCCCATAGTGTTCCCCCCCCTCCCTATAGTGTTCCCCCCCCCTCCCATAGTATTCTCCCCCCCTCCCCTCCCATAGTATTCTCCCCCCCTCCCCTCCCATAGTATTCTCCCCCCCTCCCCTCCCATAGTATTCTCCCCCCTCCCCTCCCATAGTATTCTCCCCCCTCCCCTCCCATAGTGTACTTCTCCCCCCCTCCCCTCCCATAGTGTACTTCTCCCCCCCTCCCCTCCCATAGTGTACTTCTCCCCCTCTCCCCTCCCATAGTGTACTTCCCCACCTTCCCTCCCATAGTGTACTTCCCCCCCTCCCATAGTGTACTCCCCCCCCTCCCCTCCCATAGTGTCCCTCCCCCCTCCCCTCCCATAGTGTCCCTCCCCCCTCCCCTCCCATAGTGTCCCTCCCCCCCTCCCCTCCCATAGTGTACTTCCCCCCTCCCCTCCCATAGTGTACTTCCCCCCTCCCCTCCCATAGTGTACTTCCCCCCCCTCCCCTCCCATAGTGTACTTCCCCCCTCCCCTCCCATAGTGTACTTCCCCCCCCTCCCCTCCCATAGTGTACTTCCCCCCCCTCCCCTCCCATAGTGTACTTCCCCCCCCTCCCCTCCCATAGTGTACTTTCCCCCCCTCCCCTCCCATAGTATTCTCCCCCCTCCCCTCCCATAGTATTCTCCCCCCTCCCCTCCCATAGTGTACTTCTCCCCCCCTCCCCTCCCATAGTGTACTTCTCCCCCCCTCCCCTCCCATAGTGTACTTCTCCCCCTCTCCCCTCCCATAGTGTACTTCTCCCCCTCTCCCCTCCCATAGTGTACTTCCCCACCTTCCCTCCCATAGTGTACTTCCCCCCCTCCCATAGTGTACTCCCCCCCTCCCCTCCCATAGTGTACTTCCCCCCTCCCCTCCCATAGTGTACTTCCCCCCCCTCCCCTCCCATAGTGTACTTCCCCCCCCTCCCCTCCCATAGTGTACTTCCCCCCCTCCCCTCCCATAGTGTACTTCCCCCCCCTCCCCTCCCATAGTGTACTTCCCCCCCCTCCCCTCCCATAGTGTACTTCCCCCCCCCTCCCCTCCCATAGTGTACTTCCCCCCCCTCCCCTCCCATAGTGTACTTCCCCCCCCTCCCCTCCCATAGTGTACTTCCCCCCCTCCCCTCCCATAGTGTACTTCCCCCCCTCCCCTCCCATAGTGTACTTCCCCCCCTCCCCTCCCATAGTGTACTTCCCCCCCTCCCCTCCCATAGTGTACTTCCCCCCCTCCCCTCCCATAGTGTACTTCCCCCCCTCCCCTCCCATAGTGTACTTCCCCCCCTCCCCTCCCATAGTGTACTTCCCCCCCTCCCCTCCCATAGTGTACTTCCCCCCCTCCCCTCCCATAGTGTACTCCCCCCCTCCCCTCCCATAGTGTACTCCCCCCCTCCCCTCCCATAGTGTCCCTCCCCCCTCCCCTCCCATAGTGTCCCTCCCCCCCTCCCCTCCCATAGTGTACTTCCCCCCTCCCCTCCCATAGTGTACTTCCCCCCTCCCCTCCCATAGTGTACTTCCCCCCCTCCCCTCCCATAGTGTACTCCCCCCTCCCCTCCCATAGTGTACTCCCCCCCTCCCCTCCCATAGTGTACTCCCCCCCTCCCCTCCCATAGTGTCCCTCCCCCCTCCCCTCCCATAGTGTCCCTCCCCCCTCCCCTCCCATAGTGTCCCTCCCCCCCTCCCCTCCCATAGTGTACTTCCCCCCTCCCCTCCCATAGTGTACTTCCCCCCCCTCCCCTCCCATAGTGTACTTCCCCCCCCTCCCCTCCCATAGTGTACTTCCCCCCCCTCCCCTCCCATAGTGTACTTCCCCCCCTCCCCTCCCATAGTGTACTTCCCCCCCCCTCCCCTCCCATAGTGTACTTCCCCCCCCTCCCCTCCCATAGTGTACTTCCCCCCCTCCCCTCCCATAGTGTACTTCCCCCCCTCCCCTCCCATAGTGTACTTCCCCCCTCCCCTCCCATAGTGTACTTCCCCCCCTCCCCTCCCATAGTGTACTTCCCCCCCTCCCATAGTGTACTTCCCCCCCCTCCCCTCCCATAGTGTACTTCCCCCCTCCCCTCCCATAGTGTACTCCCCCCCTCCCCTCCCATAGTGTACTCCCCCCCTCCCCTCCCATAGTGTACTCCCCCCCTCCCCTCCCATAGTGTACTCCCCCCCTCCCCTCCCATAGTGTACTCCCCCCCTCCCCTCCCCTCCCATAGTGTACTTCCCCCCTCCCCTCCCCTAGTGTACTTCCCCCCTCCCCTCCCCTCCCATAGTGTACTTCCCCCCTCCCCTCCCCTCCCATAGTGTACTTCCCCCCCTCCCCCCCTCCCCCCCTCCCATAGTGTACTCCCCCCCCCCTCCCATACTGTACTTCCCCTCCCATAATTACTTACCTGTCCTGAAGCGTGGGCCGGCTTCACAGCTTGCACCGCGGTACAGGAACTTTAATTTCATGTTCCGGTTTCCGGCGGGACTGAAAGGAAGTGTGCACACTATTGTGCACACTACTTTCAGTCCCGCCGGAAACCGGAACATGAAATTAAAGTTCCTGTACCGCGGTGCAAGCTGTGAAGCCGGCCCACGCTTCAGGACAGGTAAGTAATTATGGGATATCGGCGTATAACACGCACCCACGATTTTCCCCCTATTTTCAGGGGAAAAAAGTGCGTGTTATACGCCGATAAATACGGTACTTGCACAAACAGGTACAATGCCATATACATATACTCTATCACTGTCAGATAGGTGGAAGTCCTCACATACAATGAGCCAATCAGATAAAGTCATACAAACTGTCAAGCAGTCACAGGTGGATAGCCTCATCCTCACACACGAAGAGCCCAGATATATTCACATACATCCACTGAAAAAAATGACAAACACTTTTGTTTTCGCCCCCATTTTTCATGAGCTGAACTCAAAGATCTAATACTTTTTCTATGTGCAGTTTTATTGTATTAGAGGGCTCGGAGGGGGGGGGGGGGGGGGGAGGGGTCCGAAAACCAGTCAGTGTCTGGTGTGACCACCATTTGCCTCACACAGTGCAACACATCTCCTTCACATAGAGTTGATTGGGTTGTTGATTGTGGCCTGTGGAATGTTGGTCCACTCCTCTTTAATGGCTGTGCGAAGTTGATGGATATTGGCAGGACCTGGAACACGCTGTCATATACGCCGATCCAGAGCATCCCAAACATGCTCAATGGGTGACATGTCCTGTGAGTATACTGGCCATGCAAGAACTGGGATGTTTTCAGCTTCCAGGAATTGTGCACAGATCATTGCAACATGGGGCCGTGCATTATCATGCTGCAACATGGTGATGGTCGTGGATGAATGGCACAACAATGGGCCTCAGGATCTCATCACGGTATCTCTGTGCATTCAAAATGCTATCAATAAAATGCACCTGTGTTCGTTGTCCATAACATACGCCTGCCCAAACAATAACCCCACCACCACCATGGGCCACTCAATCCACAATGTTGACATTACCAAACCGCTCACCAACACAACGCCATACACACTGTTTGCCATCTGCCCTGTACAGTGAAAACCGGGATTAATTTGTGAAGAGAACACCTCTGCAAAGTGCGCCATCGAATGTGAGCATTTCCCCTCTAAAGTCGTTTCGACGACGAACTGCAGTCAGGTCAAGACCCCGATGAGGACGACAAGCATGCAGCAGCTTACCTGAGAAGGTTTCTGGCACACCGTTGCAATAATCATACTGTCTAATCAGGTGAGGTGGATGGATGATCTTGGCAAAGGAGAAGTGCTCACTAACACAGATTTAGAATAATATTTGAGAGAAATAGGCCTTTTGTGTACATAGAAAAAGTCTTTGAGTTCAGCTCATGAAAAATGGGGGGAAAAAACTAAAGTCTTGCATTTATAATTTTGTTCATTGTATATTAACCTTGTTACACACCCCAGTCTAAGCTGGGGAAGAAGGGGAGAGCTGTTGTTAGGTATATCCTCAATGATAAATGCATACTAAAATGCATGTCTGATATTACTGGGGGAAAAACACTTTACTTCCATGTAGGCATTTTAAAATGTACCTTTTTCATGTATAACTCGCCCCTCTGAATATCAACTGATTGAAAGTTGAGAAAATAAGATAAGATTAAACTTAATAAGGTGGTGCAACAACGGATTACACAGTAATTTTTATACAAATTCACCTTGGCCAGCTTCAAGAAAACATTAACGATCTCAACAAACATTTTGCACAGCCCTATTGCTTAATGAACATTGGGTATAGATTATGTCCATACCCCCCAAATATTGTTTGTTAGATTTATATTTTATTCCAAGCTGTGCCATAAACAGTTCCCTGTGTTATTTGCCACTCAGATCAAGTCACACACATTGTAGAGCAGGCACACACAGATATCCTCATCATCATATACACTCATGAACACAAACAGCCCAAATCTATTCAGATACAGACACACTGTCAATCATCAACATGAAGTAGTTAACACATATGGCCAATGAATCTATGTATGCCGTCAGACTTGTCTACTTGGTGAGAGATACAGATGCCTTACGTTGTTGAAAAGACGGGTCTTGTGAGTTCCTTTCCTGCGTAGACCGTTACCAGTAAGCTTTACATTTGTGATTTCTGTGGCAGATGATGACAGATGTCATCATGCAAAGCTTGCAGTTTAATTTTTATGGTATGGAGTGGGCTATATTTTTTTTTTATTAATTTCAGATATTAGATTTAAAGATTCAGAATTGAACATTTACAATGGCAACAGAGCATACTACCATAGTTTCAAACTACGATTACTTAAAGCGGCACTGTCGTACATACCTTTTCGCAATCGCCTCCTCTTCTCTTCCTCGTTCCTACTCTGTCTTTCTTGTTTCTATTTCTAACAAAAACATAAGACACAGTAGGGACTGCTTTGTCTTATATATATTTCCTATGGCTGACTTTTCTTTTGACAACGGGTGGAGTTACCGCCGTCTAGAAGTGTTAATCCCCCCAGTCGTCTCAATGATGGCTTGTAGAAATTGGTAAGTGTGAGAGTACAGGAGTAACGTTGTCTCCTGGAACTGAAGGGCCGGGAGCTGAAGAGGACCTTCCGGAAGAAGATGGGACAAGTTCAGGTAAGTAGAACTCAAGTTTCCCTGCCCACCAGAGCCCCAGCAGCGACGTCACCGTCGGGGGGACTTTGCAAATTCCACCAAGTCCCCAGACGGTTATAGAGCTGCTTTAAAGGGACACTTGAGATCCCTAATTCTCTCAGGATGTTGAATTTCTTAATGTGTGAATGTGTGTCCTCTTTTGTAATTTCACATAAAGTGCAGATGTCAATAGAAACAAGTACTTTTATAAATTAACCTGGTTATAGCCCCTAGCTGTTTATCAGACAACTGGTCCTGTTACTTCCTCGTTTGGTTAGCTCAGTTGAGCTAAACTCAAAAGGCATCAATTGCCCAGAGTACCTGCCTTGCAAAGACTTCTCATTAAGCTGCATTGGAAAGTCTGTGATTGGACAGCCACATAAATCTGGGTGGTATCAGAAGGGGAGGACTTGCAAAGGCTGCAGACAAGAGAACTGAAGCGCTTAGTTGTAAGAGGTTTTTAGATATATCCCCAATGAAAAATGCATACTTAAATGCAAGCATGTTTTCATTGGTGGCTTATCTACTAAATAGTGTATTTGGGAAGTACAGTGTCCCTTTAAGTTTCAGATCTTCAATTAAAATGTTTCTCCCAAGTTTACTGGATTTAATTCCCTAATGAGTGATAGTGACTGTATTTAAGTGGTTCAGATGAAGATGATAAATAGTTTGTTTGTGCTTATTACAATATTGATTGCATCAGTCTGCATCAGATTACTTGTTAACAGATTTTTTTCCCTTTTATAAATGAGTAAAGAAATTACAGAATTAAAAATCTAGCATTCTGATTAGGTATTGGTACTTAAATATAAAAACTTGTTCAGAATGCATGCTGTTTAAAGGGACCGTAATGCCCTAATACACTGCTTTGTACAATGTTCACTCCACAAACACATGGGTCTTTTGTAGAGTTACAACCAGGGCCGAATTGGCCCACTGGGATACCGAGAAATTTCACAGTGGGCCGGCACACTATCGGGCCAGTGCGCAGCCACCTAGTGCGCACCGGCCCACAGGTCGCACAGCAAAATTACACAGTAACCAGCAGGAGGGGATGCGCTCCCTTCCTGCCGGTCACAGAATGTAGCGTAGCCGAGCAGGCAGACCGCGGTAGAGGAGCTTCTCTTCCCTTATACGGTCTGACAGGAAGTGCTCACAGAGAGCACAGAACTGCTTCCTGTCAGACCAGGTAGGGGAACAGAAACTCCCCTACCGCAGTCTGCCTGCTGGGAAAGCAAGATACAGTCATGGGGGGGGGGGGGGCTCTAATGGGAGTACATGGGGGCTGGGGGGGCTATGATGAGGCACCTGGGGGGGACTATTATGGGACACATGGGAGCTGGGGGGGCTGTAATGGGACACATGGTGGCTGGGGAGGGGGCTATAGTGGGACACATGGGGGCTCTAAGGACACATGGGGGCTGGGGAGTGGGCTATAATGGGACACATGGGGGCTGAGGGGCTATAGGGACACATGGGGGCCATAATTGGTTATATGGGGGCTAGGGAGGGGGCTATAATTGGACACATGGGGCTGGGTAGAGGGCTATAATGGGATACGTGGGGGCTATAGGGACACATGGGGGGTAGGGGCTATAATGGGACACATGGCGGCTGGATAGGGGGCTATAATGGGACACATGGGGGCTGGGTGGGCTATAGGGACACATGGGGACTGGGGAGGGGGCTATAGGGACATATGAGGGCGCTATAGGGGCACATAAAGGGCTGGGAGGGGGTATAGGGACACATGGAGGGCTGGGAGGGGATATATGGACACATGGAGTGCTGTGGGGGCTACAGAGACACATGAAGGGCTGGAGGGGGGTATAGGGACACATGAAGGTCTGGGAGGGGATATAGGGACACATGAAGGGCTGGGAGAGGGGGATAGTGGGACACAGAGGGCTGGGAGAGAGGGCTTATAGGACACATGGAGGGCGGGGTGCTAATGGGACACACGAGGGGGCTCATGAGACACATGTGGGGTTGCTGCTGAGAGACATGGGAGGGCTAATAAGACATACAGGGCTGGGAGGGGGCTAATGGGATGCATGGAGGGCTGGAAGGGGTATAGGGACACATGAAGGGCTGGGAGAGGGGGATAGTGGGACACAGAGGGCTGGGAGAGAGGGCTTATAGGACACATGGAGGGAGGGGTGCTAATGGGACACACGGGGGGGCTCATGAGACACATGTGGGGTTGCTGCTGAGAGACATGGGAGGGCTAATAAGACATACAGGGCTGGGAGGGGGCTAATGGGATGCATGGAGGGCTGGGAGGGGTATAGGGACACATGGAGGACTGGGAGGGAGGGCTAATAGGACACAGAGGGGAGCTAATGGGACACATGATGGGGCTACTGAGACACAGGGGGGGCTAATGAGACACATACAAGGCTGGGAGGGAGCTAATGGGACAAATGGGGGGCTAATGAGATGCATGGAGGAACTGGGGGGCTAATGAGACACATGTAGGGGCAGGGGAGTAAAAAGACACACGGTGAGTCTTTGGAGAAAAAAGACACAGAAGGGTCTGGGGAGATAGAGACAGAGGGGCTGAGAAAGACAAACAAAGGTACTGGGGAAGGGGAGAATGAGACACACATAGGGGCTGTGGCCTGGGAAAGAGACTCACAGAAGGGCTGGTGACGGGGAGAATGAAACACACAGAGGAACTGTGGGGAAAGAGACACACAGAAGTGCTGCAGTCTGGCAAAGAGACTAACAGAAGGGCTGGGGAAGGGGAGAAAGAGACAAAGGGGCCGGGGCTAAGAGACACATAAAAGGGGCTTGGGGGAGAAAGACACAAAGTGCATCTTCACTTGTGTCTCCTGCTCTCCCTGTAATTTAGAGTTGATCGGTGAGAGAAAGACTTCGTATTGAAGGGACTATAGTCAGCAGAATGACTACAGTTTAATGTAATAGTTCTGGTATTTATAGCCTGTCCCTGCAGGCTGAGCACTGTAAATGCTACATTTTCAGAGAAAATGAAGAGTTTACATTGCTGTCTAGGAACATCTCTAGTGACAGTCACTCAGAGACCCACTAGAGCTGCTTCCTAGTCCAGTGCTGCACAGTGTGCAGCACCTATGTTGAGCATCTCCACGCTCTGCATGGAGGCGCTGAACGCTCCCCATACAGATGCATTTATGCAATGCATCTCTATGAGGAGATGCTGATTGGTGCGGTGAAGCACAGCGTTTTGCCACACATGCACAATAGCCTCCCAATGCTTTCCTATGGGAATTAAATTGGCGTTGACGGAGATTATCCAGTTGGCAGCCAAAGTGAAGAGCACACTCTTGTTACTTCAAAATGAGCAAGATAACATAATTTTTTTACTGCTGTGCAATAGCACACATTCACAATGTCAGTCCAATTACCAAACTTCCCTTAATATGTCAAGGTAGTTGGACTGAAACATTGATTATATGCAAATGCGCGTCTGCTAACAACAAATCCACTCTTTTGTTTATTTTGAATCCCTATGAGTTCTTTCTATAACGTTTTAGTGATAGTTTTCAGTTTTAAGTTTTTTTTCCAGCTGCACACTATGCTGGCGCGATGCATTATGGGGCTGGTATAGAATTTTTTTCCAGGGCTGTTTTTCATTCCCAGTCCAGACCTGGTTACACCTTGAAATGGATCACTCTGAAGGTGGTCATCAGACCAGAGACATTCTCCACATTTTTAGAACTTACTGAAAGGCACGTGCGAGACACAACAAGCTACTTCCTTCTCGGTGCCTATAAAGTCTATAAAGTCTAGCCATGTTTTGCAATCAAGGTAAAGTTGTCCCATGGATTTTTTTTTCCCCTATCTCACCTGCAGATTTTCGGATCCTGAAAGTCATCACTGTGCTTCTCTGACTTATACGTCATGTTCACGCCCCCCGGCGATGCTTCCGACGTCATTCTTCTGCGTCCATGCGTCGGACGCGATGAGGTCACTTCCGCTCTTACCGGAAGAGACGGCGGACTCCGGGAACGAACCTCCATGCTGGCGCCATCTTGGGCCCTTGCCCCCGAAACCATGGCAGAGCGCCCGCGACTAGTATGCACCTGGGGGGCCTCCTCTGAGCCATCCGCACCGGAACTCCTTGCAGCAACCCTCCGATCTCCACGCCTGGTACCGGTTCTTCTTACAGGACTGGGGGATAAACGTGTCGGAGGCCTTGTCCTCCGGGCCCTCTGACCGTCTGCAGGGGGTCTTAAGCCGTCCTCTCCATCACAGCAGCACCCGAATTTCCAGCAACGCCAGCCATAACTGCATCAAGGGCGCCTGAGCCATGAGACTCCAAGTAAGCCCGCAGCATACCAACCAGTGCCTCCTGGGACACCGTTGTTGTTGTAGATGCCATAATGAAATATAGAACTACTGATAACCTAACACTAGATCTAAATTACTAGGCCCTACACTCTTGTAAAATTAGTATGTTCTCACTCCTCACTTTACTGAGAAACTGATATGGCCCCTCCTCTGCACTGCTTTATATTTAATATTGCAACAAAGTATCCAATATAGCCACCCCCCCTTACTGCTGACCTGCACATCTAGACTCCTCCCACCATGACCACTTTAAGAAGCAGAAGTGGTCATGGTGCTTGAATTAACCCTTAAACTTGTAATGTGAGTTATGAAAGCAAATGGTCGCAGCACAGAGCCTATCTAGTGTTTTCCTGGCAATGGGTGTGAATACTTATACAACCAACATTTGTAAAAAAAAAAAAAAAATGTATTTCCCCACCCTCCCCAAGAACATGCTGTATAAATCAAATAGTGATAATTCCAATAAATTCCATTGTATTTTCCAGGTTGTAACACTGCCAAGATTACATAGTTATGCAAAGGATTACTTGTCATCAGGTTTTACTGTACCTTAAAGGCAGGATCGGGTAAAGTATGAGTACACTTGCGCCCCATACAATATTCAATAACCTAATTTCTAGCACGAGTTGCTTTAATAATTGTCAGTTAAATATAATTTATTTTAGCATCTCGCTGTAGGGGGAATTCTGCTGCGCAATACTTTTTAGAAGCATTTTGAAAAAATGTAATACGGTAATAAAAAGGAACAAACACAAACATGTTCCACACATTGCTATAAAATAAAAGTTCATTACAATAGCTGTGATCTCTCTAGCAGGGTTATTTACTAACGTGAGATTTCAGAGTGAATTTCAAATTTAAGGTGAAAATAGCCAAATTGATCAAATTCTCTAAGCCAGCTACTCAGTTTGGCTACTCCAAGATTTACTCTACTCAGTTCGGCTACTCCGGCCTTTAATGTGAAATTCAGTTTGAATTCTAACTTTCGTGAGTAGCGTGGTACGTGACATCTGTTTCAATCTAGTGTTCAAGAGGCATAAAGAGGTCATGTGGTGTGATTAAAGGACCACTCTGAGCACCATAACCACTACATTGTGCTGTAGTGATAATGGTGCCAGAAGTGGCATGGCACGTTACCAATGTAAGTCGTTAATTTGTTAACGGTTTTACAACTTACCTGGGGTTAACGGGGAACCAGTCAGCTACTCCATGAGAGCTGAAAGCACTCTCAGCCCAATGAGCTAGCCATTGTTTTGCAGGTTTTAGCTCAGGAGAGTCAGCTCAATACAGGAAGGAGCTTCATGCTCTCAATAGAGAAAGCGGCAGGCGGCCAGTAGAACCCCATGTAAGTTGTCAAAACGTTAAAAAAAAAAAAATATCACTACTTATGTTGGAGAGGGGGACAAGGGCTTTCCTGGCACCATCAAAACTATATATCACTGCAGTGGTTATGGTACCCGGAGTGTTCCTTTAACGGAAGGTAATATCGAAAATACTTCATTTCAGAAAGATGGGCAGCCCAAGTAACTCATATCATTCTTGCTCTTAAACACCCCTGTATATGTCTGAGACTATTGGGAATTACAGCAGAAGCTGCAGTTGGCCATCAGAGTAACTGCACGAAATGTATTTATTTCCTACAGAGGATAAAGGAGTAGTCAACGGAGAAAAGGAGATCGGATGCTGAAAAGGGGAAAAAAGACGCACATGGATTTGAAGTAACTAAAAAGGAGTAAAAAGGGGGAGAAAAAGCAAAATAAGGAGAAGAAACGTAGAAACAGCATTTTTTGCAGAGGTTTCTTGGCCATGTTTGAAGTGAAAGATCAATCCAATCCTTTAACATATGTTATGTTTGACATGCTGCCCCATTCAGAGACGGAGAAACTCTGTTAATATTAATAAGCCAAAGAGGAAAATGTTCTTCAAGACATCGGCAGAAAAAATTCTTTGAAAAGGAAACGAGATGTGTTTGAAGATTTAACCCTGCAGGACAAAGCTACCCTTTCGGTTAAATGAAGCAGGTTATCATTTGGCAGTAAAATCGTTTATCGCTTTCTCTTTCGTATTTAGGTTGTGGATGCTCGAACATTTGAGTCCATTAGGCAGTTTCTCAACATGTGTTACATGTCTCCCATGGGGGACATCTGACAGGGCCAGGTGTTTAATTTCAGTACTTAGTGTTTAGTTGGGGGTTGTTCTTGTAAGGGGTGCCAGTTGGTAATTCTGTATTTATTTGGGGTATTTGGAAGAAAAAAAAAAGTCATTTACAAATGGTAACTGAGAGGAAACAAAAATATATGGAGAACAAAACAAAACACAAAAACATTGAAATGCTTCGGCACCCCACTATTGAGGTTTATTCACTAAACTCCAATTTGTAAAAAGTTTAAATCCAAATTGCAAAATTCAGGCAAAATAATTACATTCTGACTATGGCGATCATGGAGATTTTTTTCCCCCAGATCAGCAATTTAGTCTAAATTTTGCAAGTCAGATCTTATTACGCTTCAATGAAGAGTTTAGTGAATAAACAGTTAAAAGGTTACTCCAACCACCATGAACTTTGCTGCTCTTTGAAGTGGTCATGGTGGTAAGAGTCTGGTTGTGTAGTGTTGCAGATTGATAGTCACATCCCTGGCACACGTAACCCAGAACTCTGTTAAGAACTGCAAAATGTCAATTCTGTGCATATTTTTTATGTCTATCAGCATGCACAGCGCATAGGCGACAGACGTACTTTGCTTTTTCATCCCAGGCAGAATCTGCATGGGAAAGATTGCGTTTCCCCTCCCTCCTTAACTGCAGCCCCCTCACTCCTTTTTCAAACTGCTAATTTTTTTTTAATCCCACCTTCTTTCACTCCCCCTCCGGTCACCGTCTCAGAGTGCGCGTATGCTCTGTGAGCCGGTATAATGGTCCAATCAAAGCCTTTGCTCTATCACATTTCCCTACCCCATTAGAAGTGCCTATTCCTGTCTCTTCCGCAGCATGTGCTAGGGTGCAGGAACGCATATGGGTGGCGTTCGGGGGCGTGTGCACATTACGTCACTGATTCTAAGGCTGCATCACAATATAGCATACCTTGTACTACACATGCGTACTGCACAGCTGATGTAGTCGCATGTGTACTACCACTGTGAAAAAACCCTACCTGAAAACCGCGCATGCACAGTACACACATCACGTGGGCATGCATACGCACAAGTGACGTTTACACACCCTAGCATGTGCCACACTGGTAAGCCAACATCCAGCTGATCAGTCTCACTTATGGTGTGGCAGCATCCGGAAGGGATAGGGGTAGAGAATTCTAACGGGATAGGGAAATTTGATGGGACACCTTCTCAATGAGAAGCCTTTAAACAGACCTCTACACGACTCCACTGACATCACAAGGGGGCATGCCGAGAAGCCCGGTGCTAGAGAAAGATAATTAAAACTCATTTAAAAAAAAGATTTTTCAGGTTCTTTAAGGTTGGGGGACATAAAGAATAATGCCCAGTAGGGTTTGAGTAACATTACACATATAAAAAATGTAAACACACTACATTCAAGACAAGGGGAAAATACCACAATACCACCAGCAATTGTGACTGCTTTGTAAGCTGTAGTTTGATTCCAGGTAAAAGTTAACAAACGTTATCGATCGGTTACAAACACTTGTCATTTTCTCCTCAATGCGATGCTACCAGAAAGATTTACAAAACTCAACTAAAGCTGGCATCATGCTGACGAGCCCCAAGTGTTGAAATTGTGCAGACTACAGTTGGTCATTGGATCACTCAGAGCCTAATAACTGCCATACAATATACAGGGAGTGCAGAATTATTAGGCAAGTTGTATTTTTGAGGATTCATTTTATTATTGAACAACAACCATGTTCTCAATGAACCCAAAAAACTCACTAATATCAAAGCTGAATATATTTGGAAGTAGTTTTTAGTTTGTTTTTAGTTATAGCTATTTTAGGGGGATATCTGTGTGTGCAGGTGACTATTACTGAGCATAATTACCGTATATACTCGAGTATAAGCCGAGATTTTCAGCACATTTTTTGTGCTGAAAAAACCCAACTCGGCTTTTACTCGAGTCAATAGTCTGTATTATGGCAATTTGCATTGCCATAATACAGACAGGGGGCTGTGGGGGCTGCAGAGCGGTTACTTACCTCTCCTGCAGCTCCTGTCAGCTCTCTCCTCCTCCGCGCCGTCCGTTCAGCACCTCGGTCAGCTCCCAGTGTAAGTCTCGCGAGAGCCGAGACTTACAGTGTGAGCTGACAGAAGAGCTGACCGGACGGCGCGGAGGAGGAGAGAGCTGACAGGAGCTGCAGGAGAGGTAAGTTACAGCTCTGCCAGCCCCCACAGCCCCCCCCACTGAACTGCCAATGCCACTGGACCACCAGGGAAGGAGAGCCCCCCTCCCTGCCATGTATCAAGCAGGGAGGGGGGACGAAAAAAAATGTATTATAATACTAAAAAAATAAAAATAATAATAATTAAAAAAATAACAATCTAACAAAAAAATTAAAAATTAATAAAATAAATAATATAACAAAAAAAGATTAAAATAATAAAATAACAATAATCAAAATGCCCACCCCCCAACACATACACAAACACACACTGCATCACACACACTCACACTGCATTCATACACACACTGCACTCATACACACACTGCACTCATACACACACTGCACTCATACACACACTGCTCTCATACACACACTGCTCTCATACACACACACTGCTCTCATACACACACTGTACTCATACACACAATGCACTCGTTATATACACGCACTGTAAATAAATATTCTATTAATATACGGTAATTTTTTTATGATCTAATTTTATTTAGAAATTTACCAGTAGCTGCTGCATTTCCCACCCTTGTCTTATACTCGAGTCAATAAGTTTTCCCAGTTTTTGGGGTTAAAATTAGGGGCCTCGGCTTATATTCGGGTCGGCTTATACTCGAGTATATACGGTATTAGGCAACTTAACAAAAAACAAATATATACCCATTTCAATTATTTATTTTTACCAGTGAAAACAATATAACATCTCAACATTCCCAAATATACATTTCTGACATTCAAAAACATAACAAAAACAAATCAGTGACCAATATAGCCACCTTTCTTTGCAAGGACACTCAAAAGCCTGCCATCCATGGATTCTGTCAGTGTTTTGATCTGTTCACCATCAACATTGCGTGCAGCAGCAACCACAGCCTCCCAGACACTGTTCAGAGAGGTGTACTGTTTTCCCTCCTTGTAAATCTCACATTTGATGATGGACCACAGGTTCTCAATGGGGTTCAGATCAGGTGAACAAGGAGGCCATGTCATTAGATTTTCTTCTTTTATACCCTTTCTTGCCAGCCACGCTGTGGAGTACTTGGACGCGTGTGATGGAGCATTGTCCTGCATGAAAATCATGTTTTTCTTGAAGGATGCAGACTTCTTCCTGTACCACTGCTTGAAGAAGGTGTCTTCCAGAAACTGGCAGTAGGACTGGGAGTTGAGCTTGACTCCATCCTCAACCCGAAAAGGCCCCACAAGCTCATCTTTGATGATACCAGCCCAAACCAGTACTCCACCTCCACCTTGCTGGCGTCTGAGTCGGACTGGAGCTCTCTGCCCTTTACCAATCCATCCATCTGGCCCATCAAGACTCACTCTCATTTCATCAGTCCATAAAACCTTAGAAAAATCAGTCTTGAGATATTTCTTGGCCCAGTCTTGACGTTTCAGCTTGTGTGTCTTGTTCAGTGGTGGTCGTCTTTCAGCCTTTCTTACATTGGCCATGTCTCTGAGTATTGCACACCTTGTGCTTTTGGGCACTCCAGTGATGTTGCAGCTCTAAAATATGGGCAAACTGGTGGCAAGTGGCATCTTGGCAGCTGCACGATTGACTTTTCTCAGTTCATGGGCAGTTATTTTGCGCCTTGGTTTCTCCACACGCTTCTTGCGACCCTGTTGACTATTTTGAATGAAACGCTTGATTGTTCGATGATCACGCTTCAGAAGCTTTGCAATTTTAAGAGTGCTGCATCCCTCTGCAAGATCTCTCACTATTTTTGACTTTTCTGAGCATGTCAAGTCCTTCTTTTGACCCATTTTGCCAAAGGAAAGGAGGTTGCCTAATAATTATGCACACCTGATATAGGGTGTTGATGTCATTAGACCACACCCCTTCTCATTACAGAGATGCACATCACCTAATATGCTTAATTGGTAGTAGGCTTTCGAGCCTATACAGCTTGGAGTAAGACAACATGCATAAAGAGGATGATGTGGTCAAAATACTAATTTGCCTAATAATTCTGCACGCAGTGTACAAAATTTATGGGAAAATCTGGACATTGCTATGGTAGACTACAGAAAGGCAGGCTTCAGATTTGAAAGAGTTAATGTGGTTTGTGCTTATCTTCTATTCTAGTCTAATCAATTTTATTAAAGAATTTAATTTAACAAAATTGAGTAAAAAAAACAATCAAACAATACATTATTAAAGGACCACTATAGGCACCCAGACCACTTCAGCTTAATGAAGTGGTCTGGGTGCCAGGTCAAGCTAGGTTTAACCCTTTTTGCAGTAAACATAGCAGTTTCAGAGAAACTGCTATGTTTACCTATGGGTTAATCCAGCCAATTATCCATACTATAAATCTTTTAACTTTTAACTAACCGACTATATCACATCCTAGTAATCTCATCTTTACAGTCAGTGGTTATGGTACAGTTAGTAAGTGGTTATAATACAGTTTTAAAGTCACAGATCAGTTAGTAACAGTTATGGTATTATACATATAACATAAGACAACAGTTTTTAGTAATTTTTACACATCGTCAGTGGTTATGGTACAGTGCACTATTTTACAGTTATACACACAATTTACACTCCCACTAGACGGCAGAGCTCAAGTTTTCTAGCAGGACATACAATTTAACCAATTCACCAACTACAGTATATTTAACAACATTTACAATAATTCCAACTATTCTAACTGGCCAGCACCTCGAGAACTATCGATTTATTTACACCAAAAATCGGTTAGTCTTCGGTGCCCAGACACCACATATAGTGAACTAGTGGGCGGAATTTACACCAATACCCATTTAGTCTATCTGCTCTATCAATAGTCTAGTGGCTGGATTTACAAAAGAGCACACTTAGCCAAGATAAGGTGAGATCTAGAGGACTGAATATACACCAATATCCGCTAGTCTTGCCGGCCTCCCCGACCTAGCAACCAAAATATACACCTAGCATGCTAGTCAAGACAGGACACCGGTGTCCGACATGAAGTATGTACACCAAGTTTCAGTCTGACCCAATACCACCTATATTAGACGGGCTGACTACAGAGCGTCTAATGTCCACTAAGCGTTGCGCCTTCGCGTCTTCCTTCCAGAGGGAAGGGGCCAATTCCAATAACCGGTTCCAAATATAAAAACCCTTGTGGGTCTACCGCTCTAACAGTATCAATCTTACCTGTCAGTTCCTGGCCCTGGGCTCACATTCATCGACGGGGCACCCCGGTACTTACTACGTAAAGGCCGATGATCTCCTGGGCGAAGCAGCCCAGTGGTGCCGAGATGAAGGGATGTCCACGCAGAAGTCCAGGGGTGCTGCCGTGGAGAACGTTGGTAAAAAGGTTTACCATCTCAAATCTCTGCGCCAGCTTCCGTGCGATGAGAAGTTCCCGGCCAATGCACCAATTATGTAACCGAGTAAACTTACAGAAGCCAAACACAGAGAGATGGATGCAGGTCTTCAGGAAGTAAGAAGTCTTTATTAAAGGACCACTCTAGGCACCCAGACCACTTCAGCTTAATGAGGTGGTATAGGTGCCAGGTCCCTCTAAGATTAACCCTTTTTTTTTTATAAACATAGCAGTTTCAGAGAAACTGCTATGTTTATACTGAGGGTTAATCCAGCCTCCAAAACCTCTAGTGGCTGTCTCACTGACAGACACTAGAGGCGCTTGCGTGCTTCTCACTGTGAAAATCACAGTGAGAGCACGCAAGCGTCCATAGGAAAGCATTGTAAATGCTTTCCTATGCGACCGGCTGAATGCGAGCGCGGCTCCTGCCGCGCATGCGCATTCAGCCAATGACGTCGCAAGGAAGAAGGAGAGGAGGAGGAAAGCTCCCTGCCCGGCGCTGGAGAAAGAGGTAAGTTTAACCCCTTCCTCCCCCCAGAGCCCGGTGGGAATGGGTCCCTGAGGGTGGGGGCACCGTCAGGGCACTCTAGTGCCAGGAAAACGAGTATGTTTTTCTGGCACTAGAGTGGTCCTTTAACATACCGATCGGGCCTCAGATGAACTATCGTTCCAAAACAGATCTGAGAGACAAATACATGGAGTACATTCCTTTTATAGTACTATAACTCCTCCCATTAATAGCTACGCCCACATATACATTTAACCAATCAATGAGCAGAGTATAGACTTGTTCATCTGGTCAGACCACATGGCTCATCCAAGACAAAGGAGAAAGAAGTGTAATTTCAGTTCCTGCATTCCTGCACATGCTCAGTACATTGATGGTATCCTAGCTACGTGTAGCTAACTAACTGACACAACATACACATATGCCACGTGGAAATCTCGGCCTACTAAATTTACATTTCACTGAAATTCCACCACAGTCCTTTAAAAGAACAAAACAAGGGAATAACTTCCATCCATTTAAGGAGAGGTGCACATGTACATACATGTGTGCATAGATGTCCTAAAGAAAGGTTTGCATAGTAAAACGGAAATGTTTACAGAATAAATTGCATATTGCTATTTTTTGTCCAGAAGTCCATAGAGTGTTGTTTTGTGACAAAGTGTGTGTGTGTGTATATATGTGTATTCTTACATACATAAATACACAGTTATCTGGTAGCAGACACTTTTTTATTTTCCTTCCACCATTTTGACAGCATGCAAAACCATAATTTGTTGTGATGTCAGATGTGAGCGTGTCTTTTGAATACATCTAACAGGATGTAATGATATATATAAAGCATGTCAAACATGATATCCCAGAGTCAGATGTGTCCCCCTCCCTCTAAAAATATGTCCTTTGGTTTCTCGTTTCATTGCCCACCCACCATTGACTCAATAAATCTTCATTATTTCAGGCCAAGACAGCTCTAATAGTCATGTATATGTATACATAGTTCATTTATATCTGTACATATTTTTCGCACATTATCTATAGATAGATAGATGCACAGAGACAAACAGACAGACAGACATGAGGCATTGGCAATTCCACTTGAGGCTTTAAAGAAAAGATTTGTTCACTGGCCCTTTATATCTCAGTCTCCATTTCCTTGTGCTCTTGACTTATAGTCATGGCTGTCAAAATGCAGGATTAAATAGACCTTTGTGCTAGGCAGCTTTTAAAATCATTACCCAAATTGTTTTTGTTGGTTTTTTTTTCTATGCTGAAGTTTGTTTTTTAGTCATCATAATGGTTTTCCCAGGTATTTGGTTTAAAGGTTAGGAGCAATTTTAACTCTGCATGCACAATGCTTGGAAGAAGATTCCTTGTGTGTGTGTAGTAGTGAAAGAACAAGAGATATTGGTGATAAAAAAAGACCAACAAGGAGAGGAGAAAATTATGGAGGAGAGGAGATAGGGGAAGGAAAACAGAGGTGGGACAAGAGTAGAGCATGAGGAGACAGCAATGGCTCACATTCCAATCACCTGCAGATATTCCGATGTATAATGGAAGACTGATTTGTAGCTTAGTAAACAGGAAAACCATTGAGAGCAGTAAATGAAGTCCAGGATTGTTTCTGGAAGATACGGTTGACCTATACTTACAGCACAGGTCATGGACTACACAGCGGGCACACACAGTCTGAGCCTGTACGGGTGAACAAAGAAGACTCTCTCCGATGATGTAGGAAAATAGGAGGTGGACTCAAGCCAACATGGCTTTAATTGAGAAGGCCACATAAGAAAGCATCAAACAACAAGGAACCTGTTAGGCCATTCACTTTGCAAGTTGCCATTGCAAGAACATATTAATTTAATATTCTTGTCTCTGAATTGAATTTGTAACGTGGCTACAAAAATCTGTAGCACTGTTGGTAAAGTGGAAAAGTTGGTTAGAGGGAAAATTGGGGAATCTCTGATTTGTGAGCGTAGGCCTTGATCACTTTCCATTGTTTGATAATGATGTGCATGTTAAGTGAGAACAAGTCATATCTCAATAACACATTTCCAATGTTATTTTTTGCAACATTTTTGGCATATTTGGTTCAGGAAAAAGGGCCCAATATTTTAAGTTACACAATCACAAACACTGGTTAGAATTTACAGACACATTTTTTATCTTACTGAAAGCAAAAGTGAAAAGAGATTTGATAAACTACTGCTAATTTAAAAAAATAATAATAATGAATGCCCCTGAAAAAAGCAAACCTGGCAATCAAACAAATACTGCATAGGTCCATCCACAGCCACTAGAGGTGCTTGATGGGAGTTTCACGGAGTTTGACTGTGTGAAACAACACTGGACATCCTCACGCTCTGCATGAGGACATCAAACGCTGGGGAAGAAACCCATAGGAAAGCACTGAGGCAATGCTTTTCTATGGTAAAAATGCTTTCCTAATGCACTCACAGCGCTCACCGCACATGCGCATTTGGTCCCCTCCACCGGATGACACCAGAGGAGGTGGACCGTGACCTCGGCACAGGAATCTGGGAAGTGAATAAAGGGTTATATAACCCTTTACAACGCGGCAAAGGTGGCTGCGGAACGTTAAGACAGTTTTGGACAATGGTCACACTGACATCAGACTCTAAAAAACAGTATTTAAATTAAAACAAGCTTGCGATTGTGGCAGAATTTGGTTTCTAATGTTATTATCAGTCCTCCCAACAGTTTTGCTTTGTTTCCTGGTGTCCTGCATGTGGGAAGACCAGAGAACTGTTCTTGAGTAGCACTGTGCAAGTACATCATTAGATGCGCGAGCAGTGTGCACCGTTCATTAGGTGCATACATGGAGCATTTCAGCCACTCTCCCTGCATAGTCCTACTGTCCTAAAAGCTGGTCAGCGGACAGGCCCACCCCTGATAGGAATCACCATTGTGGCATCACTGGCAACGCTCTCATTATGCCCCACCCACACCATCCCGATTTTGCCGGCTACATGTTGGGTGGTATGTATGTTCTTAGTAGCTACTGCAATAATCAGCTTCTAAGATAATCGATGCATCAGATGATGAGACTGAAACAATCTACAAATTTCAATCTTTAAAATAATTTTACAGTGCCATGTACTGAAAAACATAACATGTGGACATATTCGTTGCTTGTATGGTATAATGTACACATCATTAAACCTGACATTCCTTTTAAATTATTATTTCTATTAAATAGTATGTGTTTTGTTTTTTTGGTTGGGCGGTTACATAAAGCTCGGAGGCCTCGTACGTTTTATTGTAGTTTAGTTCTAAGTAATTTTGACAAAGTGAAGCGAAAATCCAATAACTGTAAATGAGATTCATAAAAATGAAGAGAAAATGCTAATCATATTTATTCACAGATTTCTAAAACACTTGTAAAACGTGTATCATCCATGTCCTATATTACACAGCACAACCGACACCAAGCACTAATGTGCGCTGACACCAAGTCTCGGCTAATGATGAATAAGACTTAATTAGAAATCCACATGCTTGTGTCAGTGCTCTCTGCATGGATCCTATTGGTACACATTAAACAATAGCACATATTTCCCCTCCATGTCTATTATTTACATGTGATTAACGTGACCTTCTTCTCCCATTAGCTGAATGCTCTTACAACCGGCATACAGGGCCCGTAATCTGGCACTTTGCAATTCTCAGGAGCAGTGATAGTCATTTAGAGGGCTGGAATCGGAGAAATTGCTGCAGAAATGGTCACTATATTTTTTTTGTTAGAGTATCCAAACTGTATGCTTTAATTATTATCGCCATTTATATAGCGCCAACTTATTCTGCAGAGTTTAACAATACACTGCGTGCAGAATTATTAGGCAAATTAGTATTTTGACCACATCATCCTCTTTATGCATGTTGTCTTACTCCAAGCTGTATAGGCTCGAAAGCCTACTACCAATTAAACATATTAGGTGATGTGCATCTCTGTAATGAGAAGGGGTGTGGTCTAATGACATCAACACCCTATATCAGGTGTGCATAATTATTAGGCAACTTCCTTTCCTTTGGCAAAATGGGTCAAAAGAAGGACTTGACAGGCTCAGAAAAGTTAAAAATAGTGAGATATCTTGCAGAGGGATGCAGCACTCTTAAAATTGCAAAGCTTCTGAAGCGTGATCATCGAACAATCAAGCGTTTCATTCAAAATAGTCAACAGGGTCGCAAGAAGCGTGTGGAGAAACCAAGGCGCAAAATAACTGCCCATGAACTGAGAAAAGTCAAGCGTGCAGCTGCCAAGATGCCACTTGCCACCAGTCTGGCCATATTTCAGAGCTGCAACATCACTGGAGTGCCCGAAAGCACAAGGTGTGCAATACTCAGAGACATGGCCAAGGTAAGAAAGGCTGAAAGACGACCACCACTGAACAAGACACACAAGCTGAAACGTCAAGACTGGGCCAAGAAATATCTCAAGACTGATTTTTCTAAGCTTTTATGGACTGATGAAATGAGAGTGAGTCTTGATGGGCCAGATGGATGGATTGGTAAAGGGCAGAGAGCTCCAGTCTGACTCAGATGCCAGCAAGGTGGAAGTGGAGTACTGGTTTGGGCTGGTATCATCAAAGATGAGCTTGTGGGGCCTTTTCGGGTTGAGGATGGAGTCAAGCTCAACTCCCAGTTTCTGGAAGACACCTTCTTCAAGCAGTGGTACAGGAAGAAGTCTGCATCCTTCAAGAAAAACATGATTTTCATGCAGGACAATGCTCCATCACACGCGTCCAAGTACTCCACAGCGTGGCTGGCAAGAAAGGGTATAAAAGAAGAAAATCTAATGACATGGCCTCCTTGTTCACCTGATCTGAACCCCATTGAGAACCTGTGGTCCATCATCAAATGTGAGATTTACAAGGAGGGAAAACAGTACACCTCTCTGAACAGTGTCTGGGAGGCTGTGGTTGCTGCTGCACGCAATGTTGATGGTGAACAGATCAAAACACTGACAGAATCCATGGATGGCAGGCTTTTGAGTGTCCTTGCAAAGAAAGGTGGCTATATTGGTCACTGATTTGTTTTTGTTATGTTTTTGAATGTCAGAAATGTATATTTGTGAATGTTGAGATGTTATATTGGTTTCACTGGTAAAAATAAATAATTGAAATGGGTATATATTTGTTTTTTGTTAAGTTGCCTAATAATTATGCACAGTAATAGTCACCTGCACACACAGATATCCCCCTAAAATAGCTATAACTAAAAACAAACAAAAAACTACTTCCAAAAATATTCAGCTTTGATATTAATGAGTTTTTTGGGTTCATTGAGAACATGGTTGTTGTTCAATAATAAAATTAATCCTCAAAAATACAACTTGCCTAATAATTCTGCACTCCCTGTATTATAAATGAGGACATTTTACATTAAAGTAGATAATTACAATACAGATACAATAAGTTGATAAGTTACAAACAGAACAATAAGTTGATGAGGGCCCTGCCTCGAAAAACTTACAATCTAGAGCTAATGGCAGAGAGCTATATTTTTTTGCTGGGCGTTTGACATATTTTATTGCGTTTAAAAATCACATATAAATAAAATAAAATAAAAGAGCAACAATAAAAGCAAAGCAAGTCAAAGTAAAACAACTCCAAAGAGTGTAAAGCAGCCAAGCCAATTAAGACCCTTCTTGAAATGAATGGATGCATAGAACAGCTGTCATTATTTTTTACTTTGTTACCAGAGTGTTTGATACTTTCCAAGAGGTTTGACCAAGAATAAAAAAAATAAATAAAATAAAAGATGATCTCCTATTTCAATGTCCTAGTCCTAAAATCTGGGATATTTAAGAAGTTGGAACAGTTTGGGGAAACCAAGAAAACCATACAGAGAACATTAAACCATTATTAAAGGGCCAGTCTAAGCACTATAACCACTACATGCTGCTGAAGTGATTATAGTGCTCATAGTGTCATCCGGAAACCTTTTTCCCGTGGTCTAACAATACAAAAAAGGAGGGGGGGTTCTGTGGCCCCTGCAGTCATGCCCGCTTGTCAGATTGCCAATGAGGAAGTCGCACTTATGCATTAGCTATATAAATTTCATCCTTACTTGCATATCGGCGAACAATGTGGTTTAGTTGTCCAATGTCGAGAAAGCAGCCCTCTTACAGACAGCAGGAAGTAAAGATTTGCGTAAGGGGAAGAAAAGGAAAGACAAAGAAAAAGTAAGAACAGACGTGTCTGATATTGATGACATCGTGAAAGAAAAAAATGGAGACACAAATACCGTACAAAATTGTTTCCTTACAAAATTGACAGAGATGAAAAAGCAATAAAAAAAAAAAATTGTCTCATCATGAAGGCAATAAATATACATCAAGAACAAAGCCAGTGGTTTTTGGACGAGAAACTGACAAACTAGGTGGTTTAAATGGCTTTTATCTCCTGCCAAAATCTATGTTTCTAATAGCTTTTATCAAATAAGTCTAATTTTGTTATTCTGGTTAACAGCGCTAATGCAATATATTGCACATATTCATTAATCCCTATCAGTGTAATTAAATAAGCCCCCATCCCTCCCCTGCCCAGGATACTCCATAGATGAGATACATAGAGAATCAACGAGACCACTGACAATGTCCATAATCTCAAAAATGTTTGTGCTCTGTTATTGGAGTATGTTTTTCTACGGCCATACGTGTATTACAGAGGGACACAAACCCAAAGTTAGAACCAGCAGAGAGGAGGTTAATGCCCACACACTCCCCCCTTCTCCGATTCCCTGATATGTTTGATGGGCTGCCCTATGGACTGCACCGAAGCTTCACATTAAAGACAAGACACGAAAACAACTTTCTCTGCAATTAGTAAGCCCATCATGCAAGGAAATGGTCTTAATTAGGAGATTGTTCTGCTGTAAATTGCCAGGTTCTGCTGTTTGTTAATTAGGATAGTGTCTTATTTCCATTACCCTGCCTTCTAGAAATGTTATTGGCTTATTGGCAATAAGAAAGCAAGATGCTATTTAGGTAGCTACGCTATATTTTATGGTTTCTTTTTGTTCTGGACCCCCCCGCCCCCTCCTTCCATCGCCCATTTACCCTCCCACAAACCTTTGTATGCGAACATTACTCCCTTGAATTTCATTATGGCTGCTCCATTTCCTTCTAAGTTTTGTCACATATGCCTGTTGCCTTTCTTCATTTATGCAACAGCCACCCCTTCCTCCTATCATTTTCTCTCCCAATATTTCTTGCAGTCCCATTTATCTACTTATTGCCCCGGTGTCTGTGTTCCTTCCCAAATTGTTTTATATTAGTTATACCTCCTCTCAATATCGGGTTTAATTGGAACATTTCCCTATTAGTTTCCACCTACCTAATAATCATCATTGATTTCCCCCCTATTAGTTATCCTTACATCTTCCAATTCCTTTTTTCCTAGATCTGCCCTTTTTCATTTCAGTTTCCCACCTACTTCCCCTTGGTTTCCCTTATATCTGCCAATTCTCCTTATAATTTTTCCTTTTATAATGTAACCATTTATCTGCATATTGCCTCCCTTCTCAACTCGCTTTGTATCTGATCGTTGCAAAATTCTACATCTTTTACTGCCTCTCAATTTTATTATATACACCCATCAGTTTTCTGCATACATACCTATTTCCCATCTCAATTACCCTAAATTCTGAACTTCTTTCTGCTTCCCACTTCACTTACACCTGATCATTTTCTTATTTTTCGAGTATATTTGCACCCTTCCGCTCTAAGTTTCTGTCAATGGTATGACCCACAGAGAGCATGAACCAGTGCTATTCTAATATATACAGAAATGGATATCAGCGTATTACCGGACCTTAGAATGGACGGGCTTAAAGCAAAGACTATAGTAGCAGGATATAATACAGTATAGGCCAAGGTCAGGGAATCCAGAAATACACAATGACGTAATCCCGGGCCAGGTCAAGGAGGACAGAGATCAGAGAAGTCAAATTAACTCTTTCAAAACGATCTTCCAAGGTTACGTAGATATGTAGTCACCTGCTGGGGCATTTCAGATCACTGGCTTTAGTCCCATCTGCAAATCTAATCAGGACACCATGTCCATTCATTACTATTGCCCCATTTCTTGCTTTATTTATTTAAAAAAAAGCCTGCTTTTCGTCATCTTTTTCACTCCTCATTTTCTTAACTTTATTCACAGTCTCCTACGACATAATCATCACAACATTATTCCAGATGACTTTCCAGATGACATTATTCCAGAAGTAGGCAGACAATGTAATAGAGCAGCAGGAAATGCTAGCAGAATGCTTGGTCATATAGGGAGAGGTATTAGCAGTAGAAAGAGGGAAGTGCTCATGCCATTGTACAGAACACTGATGAGACCTCACTTGGAGTATTGTATGCAGTACTGGAGACCATATCTCCAGAGGGTTATTGATACTTTAGAGGGGTTCTCAACCTTGTCCTCAAGGGCCCCCTACCAGTCCAGGGTTTAGGGATTACCTGGCTGTGTCTAAGGTGTTTAGAAAAAGAAAAAAAAAACACCTTAGAGACTAAGGTGTTTTTTCCCCCTTTTTCTAAACACCTTAGACACACCCAGGTAATCCCCAAATCCTGGACTGGTAGGGGGTCCTGAGGACTGGGTTGAGAACCCCTGCTTTAGAGAGAGTTCAGAGAAGGGCTACTAAACTGGTTCATGGATTGCATGATAAAACTTACCAGGAAAGGTTAAAGGATCTTAACATGTATAGCTTGGAGGAAAGACGAGACAGGGGGGATATGATAGAAACATTTAAATACATAAAGGGAATCAACACAGTAAAGGAGGAGACTATATTTAAAAGAAGAAAAACTACCACAACAAGAGGACATAGTCTTAAATTAGAGGGACAACGGTTTAAAAATAATATCAGGAAGTATTACTTTACTGAGAGGGTAGTGGATGCATGGAAAAGCCTTCCAGCTGAAGTGGTAGAGGTTAACACAGTAAAGGAGTTTAAGCATGCATGGCATAGGCATAAGGCTATCCTAACTATAAGATAAGAGTGACCTAATGAGAGTATTCAGAAAATTGGGCAGACTAGATGGGCCGAATGTTTTTTATCGGCCATCACATTCTATGTTTCTACAATAGGGTACAGTGGTGATGGTGCGTTTACAGTCCCTTGAAATAAATCTATTTTTTCCTTCTACCAATACTGGGGCAGGTAATGTGTTTAATATCCGTGCAGTTACCATTGTCAGGGCTTGCACTTTAGTAAGATTATTTTATTGGTCCACCAACAATTTTTGTGTCAAAAGTAACATGTTCCTCACTCCCTTGGCGCTGAAAGGGATTATTTTTTTTCAAAACGGAAGCTTTGACTATTTTAGCCAGTATCAAGTTATACTAATAGACCCTAATAGAATAGATAATACAATCTTCATTATTCTCAAAGTTTTATTTTGTTTATCCGCTACAGCTCTAAAGCAGAATACTTTGCTATGTAATCCCTTTAATAACTCAAAATACATCTAGCAACTGGGTACAAAAAAAAAAAAAAAAAGAAAGAACAATCACAATATTACAATAAACATGACCCCAGACTTAAATGTATGATTCCTCTCCCCCCTATCAAAATGAGACGCCTGAATAGCAAGGTCTTTTAAGAACTCCTCGCACACACATTATTTTGTAGTAAGATTGTTTATAATCTGTCTTTTATATCTATTGTTTCTTTTATGAACTGTTGCTAATGACCAGCGTTACACTGTGTGCTAGCGTTTTACACTCACATATTCGCGTTGGCTTTTAATCTCTACAATATTCTCTTTAATAACAGCGTCTAATTAAAACATCTGTGTTAAGAGGCAGAAACATTAACTTTGCAGGCACAACGGAACAGAATTATTGTCGAACTGACGGCTTTTAACAGTTTTTTTTTTCCCTTTTAATTAGCCTCTTTTCACTCCCTCCCTCTGTATCGAAACATTACGGAAATTAAAAAGCGGGACCCCTTCTCTTCTGTAGATCGGAGCGTGGTCAAAAAATTGATTGTTGGTATGAGATGAAGTGTGGAAAATGTGCTGTAAGGTTTGCGAGGATGTCATATTTCAAGTTTTGGTGTCTGCAGTGGCTCGGAAAGTGATGGCGCCCATGAAGTGCGAGTTATGGGAGAACTGAAAGTAAAAAATAGAGCACAATTTTATCTTTTATAAACCTTTGTGGCTGTTCAACAATGTTTACGAGTCTCTTTGGTAAACCTTATGTTGTATAGAAATCATTCCAAAGTAGATGAATGACTTACAGATAAGTGGTTAGTATAGTAATCCAAGACCTTTTATTTTTTTTATCATTACAGCACAGAAACAGATCTTGTGTGGACAGAGCCCTATATTCACAAGACGAGCGCACTTGTAACATCATCACACTAGATATTTTTTAACTGTATGTATGTATCTATCATACTGTTATAATAAATGTTGAATTCACTGTGTAACCTGCATAGTTCTACATTATTTATGTAAGATGATGTCCCTATTTACACATGGTTTTTCTTTCTCTAATTCACAATAAGGTTGCAAGCTCTTTTTTCTCTTACAAGTGACTACAAGACTATATTCTGATCTTATATTAGATCTGCTGCGATGACACAGCTTTAAGATAACACTGCCATTACAGTAATGTTTAAAGTGACAAGCTCCCTACAATGAGAGGTACAAGGCGGCTTTTTGTGTCAGCTTTTTCCTGATTTCTCACCCCCCCCCCCCCTTGTATTTGTGATTCTGAATGTATACAATAATATTTTGTACCTGCTAGAATATACATACTTGTACACATGTAATATTTTTGATAGCATTTTCAATACAGAAAGCTTATAATTTGTTTTAGTGTGTGTCCGACTGTGTCCTGCCTTCTGGTTACACTATTGTATCAGACGCTGTAATGACACAAGATATAGCAGTGTACTCCAATGACTAGTCCTATGGTGTTAAAGCAAGATGAAGGAATAAACCAGACCCTAAATCCCCCTGAACAACACACCCTAAACACTGACAGTAGCTCTAATCTTGAGCATCCCTAGTGTTGTGACACACATTTGAAAAGCTCTCTTTTAAACAGCAATGTTCATGCGTACCTAGTTTTTGTGCACCAATATCGTTCAGCAGAGTTTCTTTATCCCAATAAACATCTCTAAAGAACTCTGCAGTGGAACTCAATATGATCTCAGACCCTGTATAATCCAATGTTAAATCTAAACGGAGCTGCAGGGTGCATTTTAAATCCGTAGGAATGTAAAACGATCCGGTTTGAATCAGCATCTAGTTCCCAATTTACTAAAACACCTGCCATGTTGAATCCCAACTCACTTCAGAGAGAACATTGGTTTTGTAGTGGATGTGGACTCACCAACAGAGCTAAAGGAGGACTAAGGAGGAAAAATGTACCTCACCAACCTTGGTGCACCAATGGTAGACACTAATAGTAAAGTATATGACACAAGCAGACTAACCTACCATTTTGTTTCCAGTTTTAAAGAGACAGCAGTTCCATTTCAGGAAGCAAATCTCTTTGGCCCATGTTTTGGGACAATGTTGAATTCCTCTTTAGCAAGCAGTCATAACATGTGAAATGTTTAAATAGCAAAATACACACACACACACACACACACACACACTTGGAGAGTACTACAGCCTGAATGACAATTACGTGATTTAATAACAATATAAAGATATCCACAAAAAGTCCAAAAGTTCTTATTTACTGCCATAACACAAAGGACTGCACTTTTTTGTGTCATTTTTTTTTTTTAAGCAAATTCAATAAGGAGTTTAGCGAGCTTTATAAAACAAAGCAGAACTTCGTACTAAAAAAAAAAGGTAAATCAGACACTTTACATAATTTTTTTGTGTGTCTGTCACCAGTGCTGATTTACAGTCTTGAAGTTAGACAGCTAAACCTCACTGGTTTGCTCTCTTCGCCGTCCGGAATGATAAATTCCACAGGCCACACGCCTTTTATCATGCTCCATGAACTCATCAGAAAAGATTACGGCAAAGACACATTTAGCTCTCCTCCCTGCAGAGTTCAGGTCCAGTGCAATGATTTCCAGGTAGTTAAAAGATAAGAGACTTATATATTAGTTTTTATTCCAAGGAAATGCTTAGCTAGCACTGGCCTCTCAGTAAGGTTAAGTGTTGCCTTTAAGCATTATACACTAAAGTTAATGCATTTACACTCAGGGTAATGTGTAATAATATAGACACTGCTTGCTGCGTGCAGACTGCGGAGAACTTCAGGATTTCGACTACACTTTCTATAGACTGTTGTCCCCATTTAAGATGTCACAAGGCAGAGATATCTATTTACACACACATGGTGTGATACATATGAATAGATTTTATTTTTTCTAATTGTTTTTTTTATTGCCTTAACTTCATCAAAGTAAGAGGACATTTTTCTATGTGACATACACTATTTTTGGCCTCCCCATTCCACCATTGCTGGTCTACTGTCAGGGTACCTGAAGTCTCTACCTCGGAGGAGGTTAGACTTTCTAACGGCCGTCCTCTCAGGGGGGCTGATTCACACAATCCTCACAGCTCTCATAGCCGTTTACACGCCGGCCGCGATAGCCCCGCTTCCTTTTATGACGCGGCGCTCAGGAGCCGACGTCATGACGGCAATCACGTCCCGACCTGTCAATCTAGTTCCAAACAACGAATCAGGGCTCGGCAGGGGCGGAGTCATCAATTAAAGAGCCAAGGTATAAAATAGGGATGTGTGTAATGGTTCATTGCCCTGTCGTGGTTCTAGCTTGTCTAGTCACTCAGTGCTCTTATTACTGTTTGTCTTTTTGGTTCTGACTCGGCTTGTATTTTCGTTCCTGCCCAACTCTTGTATCCTTTGACCTCGGCTCGTCTCTCGCTTACCTGTTCTCTCGTTCCCTCGACCTCGGCTTGTCTCTGACCATTCTTTGCTTTCTCCATACGTTAGTCCGGCCATTCTAAGGTCCGGTATACGTACCTAGCTCCTGTTTGAATTCTGCGTGTTGGATCCCTGTCCCGATCCTGACATTACGACAGGGCCAATGGATCCTGCAGGTACAAACGCTCAGATTGGCTCTCCTGACTCGAGATTTGAAGCCATGGACCATAGAATGGACCAGATGGCTCTAGCGCTGCAAGCATTGCTATCCCATCCTAGTAATCAATCAGAGGAGATGCGTACACCATCCATCTCTCTTGCTAATACAGGCCTAGAGGTAGCCACAGTGGGAGCCTCTTCCTGTGTTACTTCCCCTTTAAGCTATGGCGGTTCTCCGGATATCTGTCGAGGTTTCCTAAACCAGATAGGGATTCATTTTGAATTACAACCCCGCGCCTACCCTACAGACAAGGCGAAGGTTGGATTCATAATCTCGTTACTCATTGACAAAGCTCTTAGATGGGCTAACCCTCTGTGGGAAAATGATAATCCATTAGTCTATAATTATAATGCATTTGTCGCTACTTTTAGGAGGACTTTTGACCCTCCAGGAAGGAAGGCCAATGCAGCTAGACTACTTTTACGTCTTAGACAGCATAGCCAAACCCTTGTGGATTATGCGTTAGAGTTCAGATCCTTGGCGGCAGAGGTCAAGTGGAATGAACAGGCCTATATGGACGTATTTCTGAACGGGTTATCAGATGAGGTTACCACAAGAGATCTTCCTGAAAATTTGGAAGAATTAATTTCATCTATTTCTCGAATAGATGAACGCATGAGACAGAGGCAGAACACTCGAGATAGAAGTCATAGACCTTCCTTAAGACTAGCCCCCGCATTTCAGAATTCTGAATCTACAAGCTCTTCCAGAACCTATGCAAATAGGTAACACTCGTCTCTCAGAAAGTGAAAGACAATACAGGAGAAGGGAGGGTCTGTGTATGTACTGTGGAGTAAGAGGTCACCTACGCCTAAATTGCCCTAACCGTCCGGGAAACGCTCGCACCTAAGTTTCTCAAGAGGACAGGCCTTGGGTGTTTCTATCTTGTCCTCTATATATGATTACAAGGATCATAGGCTTCTGTTACCTGTTTCTTTAGCTTGGGAAAAGGGAGTACTTAATGCTATGGCATTGATAGATTCCGGAGCAGCTGAAAGCTTTATTGACCAAGCCTTTGTCACGAACCACTCTATCCCATTTCAGCTAAGGGATACACCCGTGGCCGTTGAGGCCATAGATGGTAGACCATTATCAGAACCTGTTATTTTTCGTGAGACTTTACCAGTTAGGTTAACTATTGGTATTCTACACGAGGAGGGAATATCTCTCATGCTTATCTCATCTCCTTCAGTTCCAATAGTCTTGGGGTATCCCTGGCTTAAGAAGCATAACCCTATTATTGATTGGGAACAAGGTGAGATAATCTCCTGGGGTCAGGGTTGCCAGAGAGGTTGTTTACAGAAAATCTCACCGGTTTGCGTAGTTGACGCACCAAGTAACTCTAACCAGTCCACAGATTTACGGATACCATCTCAGTACCTGGATTTAAAGGCAGTCTTTGATAAAAAGAGGGCTGATACTTTACCCCCACACAGGTCCTTTGACTGTAAGATTAGACTCTTGCCTGGTACTATGCCTCCGAGGGGTACTGTATATCCTCTATCCACTAAGGAGAACTTAGTCTTAGAGGAATACATACGGGAGAACCTAGACAAGGGATTTATTAGGAGATCCTCTTCTCCAGCCGGGGCCGGTTTCTTTTTTGTAGATAAGAAACACGGCACTCTACGGCCTTGCATTGATTATCGGGGCTTGAATAAGATAACGATCAGAAATGCTTATCCTATTCCCTTGATTACTGAGTTATTTGATCGACTGAAAGGCTCCAAGATTTTTACCAAGTTAGATCTGAGGGGAGCTTATAACTTGGTGAGAATTCAGCAGGGTGACGAATGGAAAACGGCTTTCAATACCCGGTATGGCCACTATGAGTATACGGTAATGCCCTTCGGGCTTTGCAATGCTCCTGCTGTATTCCAGGACCTAATTAATGAGGTTCTTAGGGAATTTCAACATGAATGTGTTATAGTTAATTTGGATGATATACTAATACACTCTAGAGAGCCTGAGACTCACCACAAACAAGTCAGAAGGGTATTGCGTAAGCTTCTACAACATGGTTTGTACTGCAAATTGGAGAAGTGTAGCTTTGACCAATCTCAGATAAACTTTCTTGGTTACGTTATTTCTGGAGACGGGTTTAGGATGGACCCGGTTAAACTCCAATCAATTTTAGATTGGCCATTGCCCAAGGGACTCAAGGCCATTCAGAGGTTTATCGGATTCTCCAATTATTATAGGTGCTTCATTAAGGGGTACTCGTCTATTATTGCTTCTATTACCAATATGACTAGACAGGGTGCTGATACCAAGACCTGGTCTCCTGAGGCGCTAGTTGCTTTCAGAACACTCAAGGAACAGTTTGCCTCAGCACCGATATTAGTTCATCCTGACACCTCTTTGCCTTTTTTACTCGAGGTAGACGCCTCAGAGACAGGTATAGGCGCTATCTTGTCCCAAAGGCTAGGTTTGAATAAACCGCTGCACCCATGTGGTTTTTTTTCCAAGAAATTGTCTGGGCCTGAAAGCAGATATGATATTGGTGACAGGGAACTATTAGCGGTCATTATGGCTTTAAAGGAGTGGAGACATTTGTTGGAAGGGACTTTACACCCGGTTACTATTTTGACGGATCACAAGAATTTGTCCTATATAGGGGAAGCCAAGCGCTTGTCCGACAGGCAGGCTCGTTGGTCTTTGTTCCTTACTCATTTCAACTACGTGCTCACTTATAAACCTGGTTCTAAGAACTCCAAGGCTGATGCATTGTCCCGCCAACATGAACCTTCTACTATGTCTGATATGGTTTTTTCTTCTGTAGTTCCCAAGTGTAATATTGTTGCCAACACGAGCATCAAGATTCACTCCCCGTTGCTTGCTGAGATCAAGAAAGTACAGCATCTGGCTCCCAGACTTGTTCCGGGGGATCGGTACTTCGTTCCTCCTGAACTCCAACTGGAACTGATGCAGTGTTTTCATAACAGTAAATTTGCCGGTCAACCTGGCATACGCAAGTCATGTTCTCTGATTTCTAAAGATTTCTGGTGGCCTTCATTACGTAAGGATGTTAAGGACTTCGTCGGGGCATGTGATGTCTGTATGAGGACTAAACAACCTCATACGCTTCCATGTGGGCTTTTGCACCCCCTAGAAATTCCTGAGAAACCATGGTCTTGTTTGGCTATGGACTTCATTGTCGATTTGCCTGTTTCTAAAAAACATACTGTTATCCTCACGGTGATTGACAGGTTTACTAAAATGGCTCATTTTGTACCCCTGCCTAAATTGCCCTCTTCTCCCGAATTGGCTGAGATTTTCGCGAGGGAGATTTTTCGTTTACATGGTATTCCTTCTGAAATTGTTTCTGATAGAGGGTCCCAATTTGTTTCCCGGTTTTGGAGGTCCTTCTGTTCTCAATTAGGCATCTAATTGAATTTTTCTTCTGCCTATCATCCCCAGTCCAACGGAGCTGCTGAACGCACCAACCAAAAAGTTGAACAATTTTTGCGTTGTTTTGTTTCTGAACACCAGGACGATTGGGTCGGTCTGATTCCTTGGGCAGAGTTTGCACACAACAATCTCGTTTGCGATTCTACTCGTTCTAGCCCCTTTTTCATGAATTATGGCTTTCATCCTTCCGTTCTTCCGTCGGTTTCCCCTTCCCAAGGGATACCGTCGGTTGATGTTCATGTTGCCAATCTGAGGAAGTTGTGGGATCAGACTCGACGAATTCTTCTTCATAATTCCACGGTGTCCAAACGACACACTGACAAACGTAGACGGGTGGCTCCGTTTTTTTCCCCGGGTGATAGGGTATGGCTGAGTACCAGAAACATCCGCATGAAGGTTCCTTCCATGAAATTTGCTCCTCGTTACATAGGTCCTTACAGGGTTCTGTCTCGTATAAACCCGGTTGCGTATCGTCTGGCTCTTCCGCCTGCCCTGCGCATCCCGAACTCCTTTCATGTTTCCTTATTGAAACCTTTGGTTTGTAACAGGTTTTCCTCCACTGTGTCCTCCCCTCATTCTGTCCAGGTTGAGGTTCAGGAGGAGTATGAAATCAAGTCCATTCTCGATTCTCGGGTTTCTCTGGGGAGGGTGCAATATCTGGTTGACTGGAAAGGTTATGGTCCTGAGGAAAGGTCTTGGGTGGTCCGGGAAGATGTGCATGCCCCTCGTCTCCTCAGGGCATTTCATGCTCGTTTTCCGTCTCGCCCCGGTTCCTTCCGCCCGGTGGGCGTTTCTGAGAGGGGGGGTACTGTCAGGGTACCTGAAGTCTCTACCTCGGAGGAGGTTAGACTTTCTAACGGCCGTCCTCTCAGGGGGGCTGATTCACCCAATCCTCACAGCTCTCATAGCCGTTTACACGCCGGCCGCGATAGCCCCGCTTCCTTTTATGACGCGGCGCTCAGGAGCCGACGTCATGACGGCAATCACGTCCCGACCTGTCAATCTAGTTCCGAACAACGAATCAGGGCTCGGCAGGGGCGGAGTCATCAATTAAAGAGCCAAGGTATAAAATAGGGAGGTGTGTAATGGTTCATTGCCCTGTCGTGGTTCTAGCTTGTCTAGTCACTCAGTGCTCTTATTACTGTTTGTCTTTTTGGTTCTGACTCGGCTTGTATTTTCGTTCCTGCCTAACTCTCGTATCCTTTGACCTCGGCTCGTCTCTCACTTACCTGTTCTCTCGTTCCCTCGACCTCGGCTTGTCTCTTACCATTCTTTGCTTTCTCCATACGTTAGTCCGGCCATTCTAAGGTCCGGTATACGTACCTAGCTCCTGTTTGTATTCTGCGTGTTGGATCCCTGTCCCGATCCTGACATCTACTTCCTACCGTTCCAATTTCATACCTCTCAATGTTTGGAGTTATGCTACATATCAATAATTACTTCTTAATATAAAGTCAACAAGTCTTTTTCAACAAGCAGCTTATATATGAGACAGATCACTTTGAAAAATCAGGGTACAATGTTTCTGCTGAGTATCATTACTTGATACTGTTAAAGAACAGCTCCGTGCCTGACGTTTGAAAATTGTATATGGGAAGTATATGCTGGCGAGAAAGCTCAGTGGGCTAATGCATCATCAGTAGAATCTGTTCAACCCTTGACGGGGTCACAGGGGTTGTTCCTAGCAGGCTTGACTCTCAGCCCTTCATCCCAAATGAGTACAATTACATTGGGTAATAGTAACATCCCTAGGATGCACATGGAAACTAGAGAATATTTGAATGTACCTTTCCTGGTTAAACACTTTGTTATAGTGGGGGGTATGATAGAAGCATTTAAAAACGTAAAGGTAATCAACACAGTAAAGTTGAAGAGTATATTTAAAAGAAGAAAAAACTACAACAACAAGAGGACATTAGAGCAGCAAAGGTTAAAAAAATAATATCAGGAAGTATTACTTTACTGAGAGGGTAGTGGATGCATGGAATAGCCTTCCAGCTGAAGTGCTAGAAGTTAACACTGTGAAGTGGTAGAGGTTAACACTGTGTTTAAGCATGCGTGGGATAAGGCCACTAATTAAAGTATTGGGCAGACTAGATGGTCTGAATGGTCCTTATCTGCCATCACATTCTATGTTTCTATATGGATGAACCTCTTTACTGGTATCCAAAAATGTTTCTCCAAAACATGAATTTTTTTATATATTATTATCCAATAAAAACAAATAGGTCTCTAATAGAGCTGCCTGGATCCTAAATTCTACAAATATTTGTCATCACCTGGCTTAAGTGTAAGCTGCTAGTGTGGACTCCTCCATACAACGCCTTCTCTATAGTTCTCTGAGGCCCCATATAAACAGCCACCTTGTCTCTAAGACAAATTCTAGCCCATTTTTAGATGGTCTCATATAGAGCAGCTCAGCTCTCAAAGATTAATGATCGCCGCAGTCCCTTGGAGACAAGAATTTCACGCTATCCCTAATCCCTATTGTTTTCCATATTTCACCTGCTCATTATTAATTTTTCATGTGAGTAAAGATCTGTGCTTTAACAGATATTATTTGATGTAAATTATAATGAAGTATATGTACACACACACACTAATTTAAGTAGCAGAATATGACAATTTTCATTCATATTTATCCATCATTTATTCTTCTTGCCTCTTTAGTGCTGGCCCTATGGAATCTTGGCTAACCATATCATTAACCCTCTACGTGTCAAAAAGGTAACTGGCAGTCAAATTTGAGGTCTACAAATGTAATCTGTCAAAATTAATACATGCAGGCCGTCCTAACCACGAAACTAACATAGGAATTCATTTTAATCTCATATTCATTCCGATCTGAACCAGCAACTTATTTAATAGTGGATTAATTAATGAATCATCATCATTATAAATGAGACAGCCCAACCACATCTCCAGGCTTTGATTTACAGCTAAGGAACGCTAAACACAGGGACTACAGGTATCTCCCACTCATTGCTCAACACTAGATGTGGCAGTGGAATATGAGTAGTGGGGGGATGGGAGAAGCTGGTGCAGTGGAATAGGTGTAACGGTAGGTATTGTTGGCCACCCAATCTGGCATCTCAAACTGCCACTGCGAAATGATCTAATGAATTTAGTGGGGAAATCTTGCTCTGGCTATCTCTCATGGCAAAATCCATGAACTCTGGAGCACAGGTAAGGTGTGCAAGGAAAGGTTAAGCAATACCAAAGCACCCAAGTGCCTATTTGCTAAAGACAAATCTGATGTTTTATACAAAATATCTACCAAGCTCTCCAAGTAGAAATTGCCAACCGTAACTTGAGTTAAGATCATCGCACAATACAAAATTTCCTGCAAAAAAAAAAGTTAACATTCGAAAAATGTAAATAGCCAAGTCACTTGTAAATAGCCAAGACTCTATACCGTCCCCTGTGACCAGCAGCACAGCTCCACAAATTCTGCAAAAGTTCTTATTCTTGGCTGGAATAATAATAGTTGTTTGCTGTAGCTTGGTCGTTGTGCTTCAGGTCAGCAGATATGCAAAACAAAAGCTCCAGACCAGCTCTAGGGTATTGCGTAAGAACGGAACAATCCATGCCTAGGATGTCTTCTTATGATCTCAATATAGATGCTCAGTAAGGATGTAGTGGAGAGCTAAACAAAGGAGCAATGTATAGTGTAGTACATCATATATACTTTGATATGTGGATGGATTATCCTGTAGTTGTAGGGAAGGTAGGCAATGAGGCCCAGCAGATCTTAGGTAAGAAGTCATACCATTCTAAAATGGTTTGACTCCTTAGATTTGGGAGGCTACCAAAGCACTCCTGGCATCATAACCACTACAGCACACTGTAGACATTATGGAGCTTGGATGTCTCCTATAATTAGGCTGGTTAGTTATTGGTGTTTAAACTGTTATGCCACCTACCTACACCATATCTGAATTTTAAAATATCCATATAAGTAATTAATTACCAGGAGCCCTATATACACTTTGAAAAAAGCCTTTTTGAGTAGGTGAAAAGAGTTATTGTTTTTATTTTACTATATATTTAAAAATATTTTATTGTTTTCTAAACTTAAAAAAATAGCACATTTTTTATCCTGCCCCTGGATCCCTTCTCATCCGTGACTACTCTATATTGATTATTTCCTTAGTGGGGATACTCTCCACTAAAGCATAAAGCAATGATCAATACCACAAATTGCTCAGAAAAATGTCAGTAGTTTTCTTTTACTTACTACTCGGTTGACATCTACAGAGAGCACTATATTTGTGTTTTGTTTTACATAACACCACTGGCCACACCTGGCTGAATGTTATCCTAGAGTTTGGACTGTACCACTTCACGCTACCCTACCTACTGGAGACACTTGTAGCTCTGAATCATGTGAGTGCATATAATATATATTAATTTTAGATTATCCAAGTGTGTATGACACTATATATTTCCCCTGTGTTCTTCTTTCCATTATATGCTTTACCGAGAATCTATATTGATCATTAGAAGAAATCCATACTTCCGCCCATACGCAATACCCTAGAGCTGGTCTTGAGCTCTATTGATTGTGTCTTTCTACACCCATTCCAGTCCAGATATCTAGATATACTCCACCATTGGGCTTTTTTGGTTTTGCACATCTACCCACTTGAAGCGCAATGGCCAGCCCAAGTCAAAGGTGTCCATAGTTTGCTTTTCAAATGTATGAAGGTATTTTGCTAAACTGTTGATAGAGCATTCAGGGAACTGTAGTACAATGCATGATAAACCATATCTTATGCAGTAGGTTGGTAACCATAACAGGTTCAAGACCTATAACTAACAAGCTTAATTAATGAAGCAATCCAAGCTACATAAGTACTACAGGGCATGTAGTGGTTTTGATGCCAGGAGTGCCCTGTTAGCCTCCCAAATATAAGGAGTCACACCATTTTAGAATGGTTTGACTTCTTACCAGAGGTCTCCTGGGCGTCACTGCCCCTTCTCCACTCCCACTACATGATAAAAAAAAAGCTCTCTGTCCGAGCTAAGCTGAGGGATTATCACACTGTCTGAGAGCGACATTGCTTAGCTCAGGAGAGTAGGATCTTCCACCTCTCCTACAGCTGTAGTGGAGGCACGGTCGGAGTGGCACCCGCCCAAGTCCCGACCCCAGATAAGAAGTCAAAGAGAAGAGAACTCTTCTAAGAAAAGACAATTTAAAAAAAAAATGTTTCCATTTGTACATGTGATAAGTTTATGCCATCCTGTAGTAATAACAGAAGGTATGATTCCATGCAAAACAATTAAACATTTCTTTTTTTTTTTTTTTTTTAAATAAAAACATATAAAGAAAGGATGCTGGTGAACGGCTATACAATATGAAATGTATGCATCACATTCTCTGTGCTTATTTCCATAATTTGTTAGACAGTTAATAATTAGCTTTTTCAGATCATTAGACATATTCAGAACAACCCAAACTTGACAATTAGAGAGGAAAATGAAGCACAGAATTAGACACATCCTGTATTATTAAAGGCATTTCAATGTGTAGACCCAGAAGCTCATGATCTGAAGCTTTGATTTATAGCAATGGGGAATAGGTGCTGTTCCCACTACCCAATGACAGAGTGGAGGCAGACAGTGATTGAACACAGTGCGATGGTGCAGTAATTCATGGGTGAGTTTAACCCATGGACGACCAATGATGGTCTATATCGTGATTACAACCTGATCCTTAGAGACTCTACTTTGACATGAAATGCCCTACTCAGAAAGCATTAGGAGGCTTCTATAGCCCAGCTAATGGTAAATAAGTATTGTATACTATGCTGATATATGGCCCTTCTACTGATCAAATCACAGTTACTGGTCCCGAATACACAGATGCATTCTATGCTACCAAACATTCACTATGTCCACCTGTAAACATTAACAGATTGGCTTTGATCTCCCCTCTGCCTCTCATTTCTAATAGTGTTAATTGCAATAACTGTATAATACGTCTATTTAAATATCGATGTGAAAGCCCCATATGATTTCCTTGCAGTCTATACAGCAGATCATTGATCATCTGTCAGGCACAGGGAGGTAAGCCTGGCCAATAATCAGTCTGGCAGATAAATCTATTCTGTTGGATGTCTTTATAGAATAGCAACTGACACGACAGAAAAACGGTAGATTGTCAGCATACCACTACTGCTTAATTACAAACCTTCTTTAAAATGATTCACTACACTCCTCACAATAACTCCTCCTATTGTGTTCACATATCACTCCTTCTATTACTCCATATAACCCTCCCTATAACTCATCCTATTGCTCCATATAACCCTCCCTATAACTCCTCATGTTACTCAATATAACCTTCCCAATAACTTCTCCTATTGCTCCATATAACCCTCACTATAACTCCTCCTATTGCTCCATATAACCCTCCCTATAACTCCTCCTATTGCTCCATATAACCCTCCCTATAACTCTTCCTATTGCTCCATATAACTCTCCCTATAACTTCATATAACCCTCCCTAAAACTCCTCCTATTGCTCCATATAACTCTCACTATAACTCCTTCTATTGCTCCATATAACCCTCCCTATAACTCCTCCTATTGCTCCATATAACCCTCCCTATAACTCCTCCTATTGCTCCATATAACCCTCCCTATAACTCCTCCTATTGCTCCATATAACCCTCCCTATAACTCCTCCTATTGCTCCATATAACCCTCCCTATAACTCCTCCTATTGCTCAATATAACCCTCACTATAACTCCTTCTATTGCTCCATATAACCCTCCCTATAACTCCTCCTATTGCTCCATATAACCCTCCCTATAACTCCTCCTATTGCTCCATATAACTCTCCCTATAACTTCATATAACCCTCCCTATAACGCCTCCTATTGCTCCATATAACCCTCCCTATAACTCCTCCTATTGCTCCATATAACCCTCCCTATAACTCCTCCTATTGCTCCATATAACCCTCCCTATAACTTCATATAACCCTCCCTATAACTCCTCCTATTGCTCCATATAACCCTCCCTATAACGCCTCCTATTGCTCCATATAACCCTCCCTATAACTCCTCCTATTGCTCCATATAACCCTCCCTATAACTCCTCCTATTGCTCCATATAACCCTCCCTATAACTCCTCCTATTACTCCATTTAACCCTCCCTATAACTCCTGCTTTTACTCCATATAACCCTCCCTATAACCTTCCCAATATCTTCTCCTATTGCTCCATATAACCCTCCCTATAACTCTTCCTATTGCTCCATATAACCCTCCCTATAACTCCTCCTATTGCTCCATATAACCCTCCCTATAACTCCTCCTATTGCTCCATATAACCCTCCCTATAACTCATCCTATTGCTCCATATAACCCTCTCTATAACTCTTCCTATTGCTCCATATAACCCTCCCTATAACTCATCCTATTGCTCAATATAACCCTCCCTATAACTCCTCCTATTACTCCATTGAACCCTCCCTATAACTCCTGCTTTTACTCCATATAACCCTCCCTATAACCTTCCCAATATCTTCTCCTATTGCTCCATATAACCCTCCCTATAACTCTTCCTATTGCTCCATATAACCCTCCCTATAACTCCTCCTATTGCTCTATATAACCCTCCATATAAGTCCTCCTGTTACTCAATATAACCTTCCCAATAACTTCTCCTATGGCTCCATATAACCCTCCCTATAACTCATCCTATTGCTCTATATAACCCTCCCTATAACTCATCCTATTGCTCCATATAACCCTCCCTATAACTCCTCCTATTACTCCATATAACCCTCCCTATAACTCATCCTATTGCTCCATATAACCCTCCCTATAACTCATCCTATTGCTCCATATAACCCTCCCTATAACTCCTCCTATTGCTCCATATAACCCTCACTATAACTCCTCCTATTGCTCCATATAACCCTTCCTATAACTCCTCCTATTGCTCCATATAACCCTCCCTATAACTCCTCCTATTGCTCCATATAACTCTCCCTATAACTTCATATAACCCTCCCTATAACTCCTCCTATTGCTCCATACACCCCTCCCTATAACTTCTCCTATTGCTCCATATAACCCTCCCTATAACGCCTCCTATTGCTCCATATAACCCTCCCTATAACTCCTCCTATTGCTCCATATAACCCTCCCTATAACTCCTCCTATTGCTCCATATAACCCTCCCTATAAATCCTCCTATTACTCCATTTAACCCTCCCTATAACTCCTGCTTTTACTCCCTATAACCTTCCCAATATCTTCTCCTATTGCTCCATATTACCCTCCCTATAACTCCTCCTATTACTCCATATAACCCTCCCTATAACTCCTCCTTTTACTCCATATAACCCTCCATATAACTCCTCCTATTACTCCATATAACCCTCCCTATAACCTTCCCAATATCTTCTCCTATTGCTCCATATTACCCTCCCTATAACTCCTCCTATTACTCCATATAACCCTCCCTATAACTCATCCTATTGCTCCATCTAACCCTCCCAATAACTTCTCCTATGTCTCCATATAACCCTCCCTATAACTAATTTGATTGCTCCATCTAACCCTCTGTTTTACTCTCATTTACCCATTTCCCCATATAACCCTCTATTTAACTCCCCCTAACCCTCCTTACAACTAATGCATTTATGTTAAACCTCTCCTTGTAGAATAATATGGCATTTGACTTCATTAAGTGAAGTTGATGTAAATCTTTTTGTGTTCGGGGAATATCTGACAACGAATCTGTCACTTGTTTCAGCGAGTTTGGGACAGGAGACAATTCAGGGCTGAAAAAGGACAGTCCCCGAGGTCTATACTAATTGCCAATTCCCACTGTGCTGTTTTAAGACAGAAACCTAATAAAGACAAGACTGGGAAAATCCATGGACAGAACACTGACTATCGTCATTAGGAAGAATAGCCGTTCCCACCAGCGCACATTACTATGTACAATGCAGACACATCTATCTGTTTGAAACCAGAGCAGTGAACACGATTAAAAATACGGTAATATTGTTACATTAAAAAAGCACAGCGTCATTACAGTGCCATGAATGGAGTACTCAATGAAGTGGTCTGGGTGCCAGGTCCATCTAGCATTAACCCTGCCTGCTGTAAACCTAGCAGTTTCAGAGAAACTGCTATGTTTACATATGGGTTAATCCAGCCTCTAGTGGCGGTCTCATTGACAGCCGCTAGAGGTGCTTCCGCGCTTCTCACTGTGATTTTCACAGTGAGAAGACGCCAGCGTCCATAGGGAAGCATTGAGAATGCTTTCCTATGGATTGGCTGAATGCGCTTCGTGGCTCTTGCCGTGCATGCGCATTCAGCCGATGACGACCGGAGGAGGAGGAGAGTCCTCAGCGCCGAGGCAGCCCGGCGATGGAGAAAGGTGAGTGTTTAACCCCCTTCAGCCCGGCAGTTTTCCTGGCACTATAGTGGTCCTTTAAGGGTGCACTTAGCATTGTATCTACATGATGCAGTTAGGAAGTCAGTACCTCTTACCCAAGTGTAGGAGATTATGTAGGCAGGCACATATGATTTGAAGAGCTGGACTATAACTCTTAATATTTGACATAATGGGAGTCACAGTCTCTGTGTATAAAGAAGATACACCGTTCTGTGTAAAAAATACATACATACTGCTCTGCATACAATACATCCACTATGATATGCTTTTCAAACACATACACACTGCTCTCTGCGTATACTACACACACAGTGACAGTCACGCACTCTGTGCTCTGTGTACAACACACATCCACACAGTGCTCTGCGCATTCTACACACACAGTGCTCTGCATATAACAGACATACACACAGTGCTCTGTCTTGCAGCTCCACCGGGTTCCTCTCGCGAGATCCGACGCTTTGCCATGGTACGACCGGATCTCGCGAGAGTGAACTCTAGCCTGCAGAACTCTGGACCACCAGGGATCATGTCACCATGTCGGCCCCCCCCCCCCCCTCCCACTCACCAGCGTGCCGGTCACCCCCTCCCAGGCTAAAGGTAAGAAGGGCATAATGCCTGCTTAATTTTATTTTTTACCCCCCAAACACACACAAACCCTTCATCACACACAGCACTCTCACATCCATCACACACAGCACTTTCACATCCATCACACACAGCACTCTCACACCCATCACACACAGCACTCTCACACCCATCACACACAGCACTCTCACACCCATCACACCCATCACTCTCACACCCATCACACACAGCACTCTCACCCCTATTACACACAGCACTCTCACACCCATCACACACCGCACTCTCACACCCATCACACACAACACTCTCACACCCATTACACACAGCACTCTCACACCCATCACACACAGCACTCTCACACCCATCACACACAGCACTCTCACACCCATCACACACAGCACTATCACACCCATCACACACAGCACTCTCACACCCATCACCCTCACACACATCATAAACAGCACCCTCACACACAGCCCCCACACACACACATCACACACAGCCCCCACACACACAGCAGCCACACACACACACAGCTCCCACACACCACCCCTCAAACACAGCATCCATCGCACACACATACTGCACCCTTCACAAACACACTACATACCTCACAGACACCCACTGCACCAAACACACACACACACACAATACTTCCGAACATATATATATACATATATATACACACACACACACACACACACACACTACAGCACCCCTCACACACATACTGCACTCTGAAACACATTACGTTCCAGACACACACTAGATCCTTTACCCAACTCTGGATCATATATGCACACTAGATCCCTTTATACACTCTGAATCCGTTATATACACACACTCACTAGATCTCCTACACATTCTGGGTCCTTCAAACACACACTAGACTCCTGTATACACACACACTGCGCCATCTACACACACACACTACATTCCTAAAATACACACTCTGGATCCCTTATAAACACACTAGATTCATTGTAAACAAACACATACTACACCCTGAAACACACACTCTCTACAACCCCTCTAAACCTCTACATACTTAACCCTTAATAGGGAACACATGGGATTATGTAACATGGCTGTGTAATACAAAATCACATACAAACACACAATATAAATATTGCATGTGCCTACTTTGGAAAGTACCCGCTTATCTATACATTGCAGTAATCAAAGCACTGCTAGAGAAAATGAAGAATTTAAGACTCCTGACATCCCCCCAGACAGACACACATGTTAATGAAGTTGTGTCTCATTGTGTGCCACAGCGATAGATCTGGCTGGTACATGGCAGCTGCGTGATTGCTTTATGTACTAGTCAGCAATCCGATTCACGAGCTACTGGTTAATATTTTATCCAAGCTCTTCATGCAATGATTGGCAAGTGATGAGCAGGACAGGAAAAAGGCTTGTAGAGTTGAAAAGAAGGGGAAATGGCCAGTGACATGAAAAGGGGTCTTAGGCCGTGGCTAATGCTTGATGGATTTATAGCAGCTCTTTTAACCCATTCCTTGCTGCAATGAGCCATAAGACAAGTTTGATAATTGCATTCAAACACTGTGTTATATTTGTATTTCTGTAAGATGTACAGAAAAAGAAACGATTTTGTCAGGGGTTATTGAAATGTTAGAAAATGGCTGCTTGGGATCAATTGAATGATGAGTTCTCGTGGGGATTTATTTACTAAACACCAAACTGTAGTAAAGAGAAGCCTATGCTGCAAAATGTACACAATAAGTATTGATTTGGATAAAAAATTAAATAAATCACCAACCTAGATGTAGTCACAGTTTACCCTAAATTCTGCGATCCAGATTTCAGTTTTCTAAAACCCTTGTTTGGTGAATGAACCCCATTGGTGTTTAATGCCACAGGAAAGCAAATCTGAGGAAGCAGATATTTGGACTACATTTCCTATGATGTTCAGCCATGCCACCACCACCCCCTTACCACCCCCCCCCCCGCCCCCCCCCCCCTCACCCCCCCCCTCTCCACCCAAAAATAAATAAATAAATCACTCACCTGTTCCTGAACTAATTAATGAAATAATCATTAATGAACCAATGCATGAAATAATCATTAATTGTAGTAATTAGTTTACTATGTTTAAAAGACTAGGAGGTGAAATATAAAGGGACACTATAGGCAACCAGACTACTTGATTTCATTGAAGTGTTCTGGGTGCACTGTCCCTGCCCCCGTCCCCTTAGCTCTGCAATGTCAATATTGCAGTTTCAGAGAAACTTTGCATGAGGACATTCAGCATCAAGAAAAAACATGCAATGCTTTCCTATCAGGATGGCCTAACGTGCATGAAGCGATCGCCGGGCACGCATATTAGGTCCTCCCCAATCGACTGGCCTTAAAGGAGCCAGACCCAGTACTGAGGGACCTCAGCGCTGGAATCCGCTAAGTAAAAGAAAATATTTTTTAACCCTTTCATGGACGGGAAAGGGGTTCTGCGGGGGCAAGAGGACTCTTTAGTGTTAAGAATACATCTCTGTACTCCTAACAAAACTGTTTCCTTGCCTCGTTCTGGGCAGCTGTGGTTATTTTGAAAGAAAGGTTCAAACTCAGTAACCACAAGTAGTTACAGGTTCAACAGTATTTTTCAGTTCTTAAATGCTATAATGGCACATTTATTTATTTTTTGGTCATATATATGCCAAGATATCCTTTTTCAGTTGACTATTCACAAAAATGGAGCCGAAGAACAAAACAAAACAAAGCAAACAAAAAAAATAACAGAAACTATAGTCGGTTTAGGATAGCAACAAAAAATACTTAGTGTGTATAATAAGGGCAAACTAATAAATACGGGGTTATACACTAAAATGAGAATTCAAAGTGAATTTCAAATTTTAGGTAAAAGTTGCCAAACTTGAAATATAGCCGAAATATATAAGATTAGGTAGGGGCTACTTTGACTTATGGTCAACTGCAAGTTTCACAAAATGTGTCAAAAGGACGAGCTTCCACCATCATGTTTTGCCAATTCCATCACTAGTGACATCTGTGGGAAACGGGTATCTTCTCGTACATCGCAAGAGATGCACTATGGAGAATGCCGCAGGATCCTACAAAGAACTCAGTGCTGAACTGTCACACATGCAAGAGTATAAATATACTTTAAATATATACAAAAAAATAAATAAAAACAAGACGTCAACATTTGCAAGAGAGATCTTCAATGGAAGTGTAACTACATTCAGCCACACCGCCAAGATTCTGCACCCGAGCAGGGTGCAAAATACGCAAAGACCCTCGGAGGTGACAGGGCCTCTATATAAGAATTATAGAAAATGCCTAGGACAGAGGTAGGCAACCTTCGCCATTCCAGATGTCGTGGTCTACATCTCCCATAATGCTTTTACGGCCATAATGGTGTCCTACACCTAGCCTAGAATAAAGAGGGAATAAAGAGGGTATATTTATTTGCTAAATTAATTTTATTTCAAGATATCGGGGCTAAAATTAGGAAAGAAGGCATTTCTTATTTTACCTTTCAATTACAGGATGACATAACCCGATCACCCTTAATCTGTTCTGTGGGCTTCGAATGGTATATATGGCTATATGGTATATGTTATTTAAATAAATTATTACTAAAATAAGAAATAAAAGAAAAACACATAACTAGTGTAAGGAAATGCCTTGAAAAACAAAGAAACTAAAAACAAAGAAACAAAAAACACTATTTCTTGGTCTTTACCATCTGGGACACTTATTTCCTCCAACACGAATATTGGGTCTATGCTTTACCTGTGTCATGCTCACTCACCTCCTGGACGACTTTCCTGCTCCTAGACTCCACTCCAGCAGTTCCCACGCCGGCCGCTGGCACTCCGCCCACCTTTTATGACGCTGCACGTGCAGATGTCATACCGCCGATGACGTCACGGCACGCCAAAATGTCCGAATTTGAACATTTTGGGGGCATGGCTTTCAATTAAAAGAGCCAACCTATAAAAGGCTGGTTCAAACATAGGACTTTGCCTTGTTGTGGTTCTTGTTTGGTTCCCAATAGCGCTTCTTTCCTGATTGTTCCTTTTTAGTATCTTGACCTCGGCTTTCTGACTACTCTCCATTCTCCTGTTCTTGACTCGGCTCTCGTACCTCGACTACACTGTTTTTTGGTTCCCTGGCTCGGCTAGTATACTCGCTTTCGTGTTTTCTATATTCCTTGAACCCAGCTTGGTCTTGACCATTCTTATTCTGTCAAACGTAAAGCCCGGCCATTCTAAGGTCCGGTATACGTTTTTCATTTACACCCTCGTGACATTGAAACAAGCAGAGCCGCCACACATATTAAAACCATGTTTCAGTGTGTGATTTCCTATATAATAACACACTACCTTCACAGGTAAGCGAGTGCATAATATAATATTGTACATGTATGTTTTAACACATGAGCATTAGACAGTCACTAAGAGAGAGTATGCACTATCAGTCTCTATGAAGTGAATGGCTGCGTGGGAACGTATGACAGCTGAGCAAGGTCTATTCCCAGTGATGAATTCGACATACCACCTGTGCCTCTCAGCTGTCTGATTACCAAGATTCCATCGTATTATCCCACTGGGCACTGGGTCACAACGGGCATTCGTGGCCAGGGAAGAAAGTATCAATATTCTCAAGATGACATCCATATACTCTCTTAACAAGGGGGAGGGGGGACGGGACACTGGGGTGTACTTACTAAAATCTATTTGATTTCCTATAAACAGCAATTTTAATGTTTAGTAAATAATCCCCTATTATGTCCTTTACCAGAGCTATCTGTTGCATTGGAATACAGTGATGCGTGTTCAATGTAAATGAATGCAAATGCATTCTATTGAGAATCGTGTTTATTACGAGATTACCATGCAATCATAACGGAAATACTATATATGCGTGTGCCGAAAGCGCAAATACTTAGCCAACAGAGTAATTATAGCAATTCTGTTAGGCTAGTAAAGTGGCCCAGTAGCTTTGCATTACATAAAGAGGCCACGTTAGTTTGCATTACATAGTGCATTACATAAACAAGCACGGTTAGTGGTGGCCGAAAATATAACAAAACATTAGCCTGGAACAGATAACGAGGCAGCATGGTGCACACGTTTCTTGACAAAGGAGGAGGGGGGAAAAAAGAAAATGTATGGGTATATAGCAAGAAGGCGGCTTAATAACCTTTAAAGGAAGAAATGCACACAGGAGCATATGTACAAACAAAAGAAAGACAAATACACACCAATAAAGATGCAAGTGCATCCATGTATATTTGGTGCTCTAATCCTATGGCTGTGTGTGAGCCAAGGCAGGCTGGCTAAGCTTTATGAGAACAGCAGTGGCAGAAGCGGACTGTCTCTGGTTGAGCACAGAATAGCGTAATTATAAAAGATGTAACGCTCTTCTCGATGCGATGGCGTGGCTGTAAATAGATGAATTAATTTTGTGTTTGCTTGAAGAGGCTGGAGTTACGGGGATTACGCTGAAAGTAAAATTAATTAAGTGTAGCAGGATTTATGAAGGGAGAGGAAGAGAGGCAGTGCAGTACTGCTTTAAGATAGATGAGACTTGCCCAGTCACATTACGTACTGTCCATGCTAGAGCAAGGAAATGAAAAAGGCCATAATTAACCATCAGATGGTTTAGCCCAAATACTGTTCAAAGAGCTTTGAGACGGCATGCAATCCATATATGCATAGAAAAAGTTTTGTGGGTTTTTATTTTTTTTGTGCATCAGACATCCTGGCCAAATCGTAGATCCTCGGATATTGTTGAAACATGATGTTTCACCAGCCTCCTAAATGTCAAATCATCATGAAAGCTGTATTTGTAGAACATCTGGGGATCGAATATTTGGGCAGCCTTGTTGTACAGCTTCATGTAGCTGTTAAAGGTTGTTATTTTTATGTATATAGTGCCAACAGAGTCCAGAGAGCAGTACAAGAGGTACATGATATATGATGATATTAATGAATCAGATATAATGTATACAAAGTCTCCAAGCATTATTTATGTACATTGTCCACTGTGCAGTTAAATTTGGTTCATTATAAGTACCCATAATAATTAAAGTGCTTTGGTCACTATAAACACTCAACACCTCTATATGAAAAGTAAAAAAGGAGGATGGGGGAGGGAGATTAAAGTATTTATTTATATTTTTCATCTAGCTGTCACATTATCGAATCCAATAATTTGATGATGTACCCATTGCCACATATGGCAAAGTATTTTTATAAGCATGATATTTTTTTCCCCCTCTCAATGGTACTCAATATAGTGCGTCAACAAGTTATTGACAATACCGCAAGGGTCTCGTCGTTGTTATACAGCATGTACACTTGCAGAACGATGTCTCAGTCCTGTATAAGAGACACTGTTTTAAGCATGTGTCAGTGAGATGGATGGATTTATTAAGTGAGAAAGGCCGCAGTGACAGTCTGGGCTCCGTAATATACAGTTAAAGAGCCTTGCGGAACACAGAGGATATGGCAATCAGTTGACAGGAGAAGCAGTGTTTGAACTTATCATGCATCTCGCTGGGAGCATGACAGAGGATGAAGACTAACACCGAGTAACAGGCTGAGAGGGGTTACACAGTGCAAATACTTCATAAGAATTGATTTATAACCCTTATACAGCCAAAGGAGAAGCAAAAGAGTTCTAATATCAGACTGCAGGGTTATGAAATAGACAGCTGCAAAGCCATCCCTCTCTGCGTGATTATAAATCTCTGCATGCTGTAATGTCATAATTCGGCACTCCTCCATGTTTAACCACATCATTGTGGTAGCTGTAAAAAACAAACAAACACAAGAAAAACCTGTACAGTTAATTTGGATTCTACTGCACCAAATTGCTGTTAATTTAAGAAGAATGTACCAAGCCTGCAGCACTCAGTGGGGTTACTGGTGATTGGAAGCAGAAGACTCTTCCTCATCTTTTGGATATACAATAAGAGTAATGAAACCATCTTATTTCATGTCCCAAGCGTTGGGTATTGGGGAATCTGGTTTGTTTGTCAAACTATGTGAAATAAGCTTGACAAAATAAACAGGGTCTTTCTACTTAATAACACAACAAGATGGAGTAATTATGCTGCTTGGAGTGTCCCTTTAAAACAGGGCTGTCCAACCTGGGGCCCCCCAGATGTTGCTGAACTACAACTTCCATGATTCCCTGGCTATCCGTTTAATTGAAAGAATCATAGTTGTAGTTGTAGTTCAGCAACATCTGGGTGGGGGGGGGGGGGAGGCGCAAGTTGGAAAGCCCTGCTTTAAAGGAACACTATAGGATCAGGAACACAAACATGAATTCCTGATCCAATAGTGTTAAAACCACCATTTAGGTGACTTGTCAAGCCTTAGCCTCCTCAGAAGGGGTTAAAACTCACCTTATTTCCAGCGCCCCTTTCTTTGAAAAGGCAGTGTTTACACAAAAATGCCTGAAGGGAAAAGTTATATTCACCAGAACAAATACATTAAATTGAGGTTGCTCTGGTGACTATAGTGTCCCTTTCAGATATCATATCTGTGGATTTTATAGCTCTGCATATATAATATCCTCCTGAATGTTATTACATACCTGTATACTGCCTGACCTAGGATAGTTCGTAAATGCGTTTTTCAGACATCAGGATTCCAAATTTGATTATAACGGGACTCCTCTCATCTTTCCATGGTCAAAAAACTGTTTTTTTTTGTAAATGATTGCCAAACCTATTTGGATTCATTGTATCTACTACTTTTTTCTTCAAATCCAAGTCTTCATGTCAAAGTATTTTGAGTCAGAGTAGAAGAAAGGTGCAACATACATGTTTGTCCTAACACCTTCTGTGTTCTGATCTAGGAGTGTTCTGATCTAGGGGTGTTGATTAAATTGTATCTATTATGACATCACTAATCATTATTTTGTCTATAGCACTTATGCCATCTCTGCAACAGCCAGCTAGCTAGAGCTCTTTATGACATCAAAGATTTACTACACTCAGATTGTGCATATAAATAGCAAAATTCTTGAAAAAGCATTGAAATCGATCCATCCACATCGTTCAATACAATTAATGCTAACTGTTTTTGTTTTTTTTTTTAATTTAAACAGCAAACATGCAAAATTCAACTCCATATGATGTGAAAGAATCCAGATATGGGGCCAACCAGTTTGGAAATTGCGAAATACAGAACAAATTTCTACATTAATCCTATAATAAAAGACATCAGGTGGTTGCCTACACACGCAAACTAACTATTAAAAGTTATATCATTTAAAATAGAGATTTCCTGGATATTATAGGAACCTGAAGAAGTATGGCATACTATGGTTGGAAGAGAGACCTACCACCACAGGACAGTTCGCCCATTCCTTTCCAGGGAATACATAATAATATAGGTGGTCTATTGGACAATCTTTTTCCTTGGAAGTCCTGCCCAATACCCAATAGCCCTTCCTCATTTATTTCACCCTTGGTTACATACATTATATTAAAGAGGAAAACATCTTGAACTCATTCCAACGTCCAGAACACAAGTAGGGTATGGATTAACGTAACAAATCGAAAAAGTAATTTCAGCCAAAATGCAAAGGATTTATTCTTCTGTGTCATAGTCACAATTCCAGTGTGATTGGCCAGGCTATTTTAGCCAATCAAAGTGCTGTTCAGTAATGATGTAAGGGTTTCAATTTACTGCATTTCAGCATTTTTAAATAATTGTTTAATGATTTATTTTATTATTATTTTTTCTCCCCAAATCTAGACATGGATCCATCCAGTTGTGGCCCCTGTTCACCGTGGGTGTCAGCCATACCACTGAGGCAATGCCAGTGAGAAGCAAGATGTTTTAATTGAGGTTACCCAATTAAGTCGTAACTTGTGACCCTGGCTGCAAGTCCAACCAGTGGCCATCTTGATGTTCCTGATGTTATCATCAAATGTATTTTATGATACATAACACAACAGCATCAGCTCAGGGAACCATGAATATAAAGTATGGAACTGTTCTCGGATGCACACCACTAAAAGTGGACACCCACCTTTCTCGTTTTCGTCCATTCATTATTATTTTCTCCTTCAATGTTAATGCTCTGAAAATAAAAAATGGTTAGTGTGATAACAGTGTATGTTTAAATAAGTATCTCTTTTATTGTGTTTGCCTGCTATAAATCACTGTGCTTAATAGATTATATATATATTTGCAAAGTACACATCTAAGAAATGATGAAGGCCATATGTGGAAATATAGATGCTGTATACAAAAAAATATACAAAATTAAAATGGTATATTTAATACATGTAATAACCACCCAGATCAGTTAGGCTTATACAATCTTGCAGAGACAGATCACATTCAATGATCTGTTGATAGAACAAATTCATAAGAGCTCATTGGGATTTCAGACACTAATAGTTATATGGCAGCTGTCCGTTCAGAGGTCCTGATTTAGGACATGAAGGCTATAAAGTTCAAACTGGATTTGTCCTCAAAAGAGCTACAAGTTGAACCCCACCTTCCCCTGCCTTGTTGGTCCTATATACCAGCAGTTGAAAAATTGAATGCTCAGGAACTTTCTAACCTAGAAATATATACGGCTCATGGCATCGACATGTAAACTCGTTTATTGAAATGAGCACAGTGTTCCACATGGTTGGGATCCAGAATAAATTTTTTTACATGGAGTTGGCAGACATCCAAGTCTTCTAGATTTTTGGTTTTCTCAAATCTCCAGGGGTTCGGAGTCTTGGGTATGTATGTGGGCAAAGGCTTGCAGCTCAGTGTCATCACACACAAGAGCATCCATCACATGAAAAAATATGTTACATCATGCCGATCTTTGCCTTATAAAGGCTTTCGCCTACTATTTGCCATCAGCAGTTTGGAGAAAATGGACGTGGGCTGACCCACAGAAAGAATTAAGCCATATTTAAATTTACAGGAGAATATAAACCTCACAGACAATGACCATAACATGCTTCTTCTCATCACACACAGATGAATGCCATCAAATGTTTCACACTCTCATACCAGTATTAGCCAGCCCAGTTTGATTAAACATAAATAGAGTACATCTTTGTCAGGTCTGTGAGTGGATTTGCAGTTTAGAGCACGGTGTCACAAAAAGGGGTATTCTTCAGAAGTACAACACGGTTGTTACATATATGCTGTGATTGGGTTTTGTAAGCAGTACATCATGTCAGTGCAAAGAGAACTTAAAAATGATGATTACAAAGTTAAAGCAGAAATGGTCACCAAAGAGTCTGTACTATACAGAAGCTCCCATTACACACATAGAAGCAATATTACCCATCATTCTTTAACACTCACAGTGCCGTCTTCCCCTCAATCACTGATCTCTTCCCATCACATTCTCCTACCCATTGGTCTGGCCACACTTCCATAGCTGTCCTATGCAAGACTACACCGTCCATTGATGTTCATTCCTCTTTCCATTAATTGTACTTGTGCACCAGTATTCCCCCCCCCCCCCCCCCCCCGACCCAGTGCCATAGCAGGGCCTAGTGCTAGAAGTCAACCACTGCCAGGACTTCAGGCTCAACACACAGGCACAAATGAAGATATAGGTATATGGATATGGATATGTAGACATATAGATATGTTGATGTGGGGATTGCAAGCAGCCACATTATTCAGGTTACTTGGAGATTTTCCTTTCCCAACCTGCAGATTTTGGTCTAAATTCTGTTGCTTGCAAACATGCAAGGACACGCTGTTTAACCCCTTAAGGACACATGACATGTGTGACATGTCATGATTCCCTTTTATTCCAGAAGTTTGGTCCTTAAGGGGTTAATAAATAAACCCCTATACTTTACATGGGTTTTCTGATACTGGTATTGGCCAAGCAGCCTCTTCTGTTAGCTTATGTTAGACACTAGTTTTGGGACTGAGGGCAGCTTCAGGACTAGATCTCAAATGGTCCAGCCCTGTACTAACCTCATTACATTTTACTTTACACCCCCATATTTCCCCCCCCCCCGCCTTCCCCCCAACTACAGTGTTTAAGTCAAAATTATGCTCTCTGCACAGGAATAGCATACGGTAATGACACCTATGAAGAAACGATCATTTAAACGTATAGGACAGGACAGCTAAACTGCAAGCCGGAGTCAATTACCAAAATTAGATTTGGGTATTGAGTATCCGTGCTGTCAACAAACGTTATTTGTCGTGCAAGCCGCCTGCTGTCTGAGACCCCCTCCCCTCTCATTCATTTGCAGTCGTTAATGTAGTGCTTACTTGTAGTTCCCTCTAGGCTTCTGTAACACTCCCCATCAGACTTCAGACTGGCTGCATTTAATAGGCAACGTAAATAGAAGTTAGTGTACCGTTCACTAACATCTCTATCTATTGTCCGGAGATTAAATACATGCCACAAATGGTTCACGCTTCATCTGCCTGCAAGCCTTGTTTCATTGCTCCCGACTTGGAGTGGAGTCGAATATTAAATTAATTTGCAGGTTGCGTTCATAAAAGTCGAAGACTGTGAAAAAGAGAGGGAGGGGGTGTCACCGTGAGGCCATTCCGAATGGGCATTAATCATGGTGAAAGGGCTGGAGGGTTCAGGATCAGAACAAGACAGACAGGTGCATGTCAAGGTGGATCTATATTTGACTCTGGTCACTACTTAATGGGGCAACTGTGAGCAATGTATGCTTGGCATGTGCAGGGGGCATTACTGTAAGAGGATACGGGAGGATGTTGTAAAAGAGATTCTGGTTAACTCCTGATCTTCCAAACTGTAGCTTACATTAAACCTTCTAGTTCCCATACAGCAAAGACAATAGGATGAATTACACAAGACTGTTATGGTGATCTGGTCCAACGGGGAAACATTTTCGAGATAGGAGAAGACATAGTCGTCCTTATTTACTATACTGAGAACGGACCATGAAACAGCAAATGTAAGGCTAAAATAGCAGAGCTGAGTACGTAAAGCTGGATAATCTGAAATATGTTGGCTTAAAATTGAAATTTGTCTGCCAATTTCAGGCAGTTCATGATTTATTGATTATCCTCCAGAGAATGGCTAAGTGAAGGAATAGGAGAAGTTGCAGATAGAGCAACAGGAGATTTGCAAATAACATACATGGGGGTATTATTGTATGGGGTTATAAGAAGCAATAGGTGTGTTTACGGAACAATATGAAGATATTTAAAGCGGGCTTTGTATAGCGCAGCTATCCAGATGAAAGGCAATATCATAAAGAGGATTATGAGTTTAATATAATAAGTGTGAAGAGAGTTTATAAGGTGATCCATGCGTTGCTGATCTCGCTGACATAGAAGGAGTTAAGAGCCTTAACAAGATGATGTGGCTAATTGAACAAGGGAGAAATGATAATATTACAGAGCGTGTTACACATCCTGCTGGTTTGTTAAAAAGGTTTTATTGAGTGATTGGAGCATGGTGGCGGGGGACGGGGGGGTGGGACGACATGCAAACCCTGCCAGGTCTGACCCGTTCCTGTCTGCATACTAAGTTAAAGTTACTCGACATCTGATTAAATTAACTGTGGATGACAGCTCTCTATTAATTTGAATACAGCAAATGTATGAATTGGAAAGCAGTCTCTCGATGGCGATTAATCTCTCACGTTGAAAGAAACTCTCATTAGGAAGATGTCTGCCTTACAGTAACAGTCTCTATTGAAGGGCAGTCTCCCTCATTGGAAGACAAACTGGGGAACTGTGTGTCTCATTATAAGGGCCACGGGCTACAAAGCAGTCTCTCTCACTGCAAGAGTCACAGCAATAAATCAGTTTATTTAACTGTAAGTGTCTCCAGTTGAAGGGCAGTCTCTCTTGCTGCAGTTGGGCTGGAAAGCAGTCTCTCATGAGCTTCGTGCTGCCGGGCAATTTTAGTAAGTCTAAATGCACAGGGCTGGAGAGCCGTCCCTCTCATGCACAGACAGTGCCATGGTCGGAAAAGCAGGCTCATACATTCTACAGGCCGTGGACTGCAGCATGGTAGCTCCCATTATTAAGACAGGATGCCCGTCTCCTTATAACAGGGTCTCATTGCAAGAATGTCTGGTTTTCATGTAGCCTCTCTCACTGAAAGAGCTTCAGATTGGGGAGCACTCTCTTCATGTAAAACCTTCAAAGTGATTGGCCATCTTGACCATTGTGAGGCCCTCAAGGTAATGGTCTGTATCTCTCAATTACATATTCAGTGTGGTCTTTCTTCTAACAGTTTTGAGGTAAAGGGAAGTCTCGTACAAGATCCTCAAGATGGAAGGCAGTTTCTCAACTAAGAAACTCAAACTACACTAGATCCAGTGAAAAATGGATTGGTAAGAAATGGAGAGGGAACTGTGATATGGTGAAGGCTTATAGGGAAACACCAAATATATATTTTTTCCCCAGTGATATGCCTGTGCTAAATGTCTCCCTGCTGAAAGGTATCTAGTTTTTAGTGGAAGGAGGAAGATTACAAGACCTCTGAATAGAGGGTACGATCTCTCATCAAAGAAGCCTCTGATCTGAAAGCAGTCTCTTCTTGAAGGGTAGTCTCTCTCTTCTACACTCTCCTCCTATCAGTGGATAGATAAAGAGCAGTCTCTCATTGTAAGGGCCTCTGGATAAAAGACAGTCTCCCACATTATACAAGCCTCTAGATGGGGATCAGTCTCTTCACTGTCATTAAAACACATTGCATTACCGCTGACTCCAGAAAGGTCCAAGTTCCCCTCCAACTGTCTTGTTATTTTGTAAGTTGGGAGTAGTGCAATTGTAATGCCTATTCATAGTAGCCAGGTATAATGGCTGTGTCCAGGTTTCCCCACCACCCCAAACAGTGGTCAGTTGTACAGGTGTGAAGGTGTGTACTCCTTAAAGTATTGTGTGCGGTATGAATGGTTGGATCCAAGTACGCATTGCATCACCCAGTCCAAAGATTTGTTTTCAGATGGTTATTTAAAAGATAGGACGAGTGCTCAGTTATAACCTCCTGTTTCTTGCTATGAGTAGGTCACTAAGTGCACGAAACAGTGCTGTCCCAGTACTATGCCGTCACCTAAAGCATGATTGGAATGTGTCATAGAGGATGAATGTTGACAACTAGATTTCCAAATGATCTGCAACAACTTTCTAAATGACCAAACCCACAAACAGGAGATTCGCTGTGGAGTCTGAGGAGAGGTCACCAGTGCAGAGGGAGCCCGGCGCTGGATAACGGTAAGTGGCTGAAGTGGTTTTAACCCCTTCAGCGCCAAGTGAGGGGGACCCTGAGGGTGGGGGCACCCTGGGGGCACCCTCAGGGCACAATAGTGTGAGGAAAACAGCTTTGTTTTCCTGACACTATAGTGATCCTTTAACAGTATCAGCGATATTCACACGGAGAGTATTCAAGGTGATACAAAATTCACATTTTTTATTTTAAAACTGGCGGAGACTGAAGCAATGATCAAACTTGGAAAATGATGAGTTTCACCCTGGAAAAAACAGGAAGAAGTGAAAGGCGAAAGCCATGGTGTCGTGTCAACACAAATGACAGATATCACAACTTCAATAATAAAACTGTTATTCAATAATAATTGTAACATAACTAACTATATGTAAGACAGATACCAAGAAATATAACTCCCAAATCATATGACTATCACATTGCTACATCACAAATAAACCCAATCATAAGCAAAATATAAACAGCGAGAAACAAAGATAGACAGAGAAAACAGGGGGTGGGGGGGAATACTTACCTCCCGTCATTGCTAAAATTAAGATTATAGGTACACTACGTTTGCATAATCTACAATTTTACCACATGACAGGAGGCTTAATATTTTGAATTTTCAACACTTAAGGAAGAAGAGCAAAAGAAGCATGAGGAGAAGGACGAAAGTAGAATATCCTGAAGGTATCTTCCCATGACCAGCCGGCAGAGTGCATGATATGTGTTAACGATGCTCCAGACGAAAAAGCCAGCGACGCAGCCGCACCACGTACCGAATGTGCACCAAAACAGGATTGACGCCGGCTACAGATAATAGTCATCAGCCAACGTACCCATCTGGCTAAAGTAGTGGTAGACAATGGATTGTGAGGTTGTAGGTAGGAAATGAGCAACTGTCCCGTCGGAGAACGACGTAACGGGGCAGTAGACTTGACATAGAGTAATAACTTCTTAACCACACATAGTTGAGGATCCGAAGGAAAATATGGGTATAAACCCGTTGAAGAATCGGTCTTATTGCGCAAGGGGATCGAACGAGAGACCGTCCACGTCGAATGCCCAGACGTCCGCCACCAGATGGAACAATACTAAGCAGAGTAAAAGAGTAAGTTTCGCCAACAGTTGACATAATGACAATAACGAGTTCGTCGGACAGTTGCGGAGAAAGTGTAGTACCACTTCGACGTCCCAGAGACGGAAGTATTTTGATATTCTGATCCTTGGAGTAGTCTACAAACCAACGGGTCCTGGCCTACTGGCAGGCCCTGGATAGGTACATGGGTCGCTGAAATTGCCGAACGGGAAACCGTGATGGAGCGATAAGCCTAGCCCGACGAAAAAAGGGTAGACAAAAAATTCAACAATAGGGAAACAGGTGCAGTAAGGGATCAGAATCCCTCTCCATACACCAGCTAGACCATCTGTTCCAAGCCGGAATTGAGATGTCTAAGGTTGATAACCGGGCGGAAGTCTCCGGTCTTTTTCTGAACCAGAAAGATATTGCTGAAGAAACCACCTTCGTCTCTGACGTACAGTACTGCGCCATTGGAGAAAAAAAGTCTGAATTTCGTCGTCTATCAGGGCCTCGTGTTTTGCGGAAACCTGAAGTGGAGGTGGAGGGTGAGGTTGGAGTGGAGGAGCAATGAAGTTGATTAGGCTGTGCAAAAACACCTCTTCCTTGAGGTGGGTGGAACACTTGCCGCGTCGATGACTGTGCCTTGTTAAGGGTAGTTAACAATGACACATGCTTTTTCAACTCGGCAATAAATGAGTCTCCAAACTGGAGGCCGTTGGCCGTTGGACCTAGTTCTTTGGAGGCCATGTTCATCAAATTGGTGTTGACGCACAGGAAGGCAACCCTGCGCCATTCGTTGCATAGGGCAGCGTTTGTCTAACCCAGTAGACATATGCACCTCTGGGCCCATTCCCGGATTGCACTCGGGTCGAGTGTGTGCCTTGGGCCATGGCAAGGTCTGTGAAGTACAGGATCTTGCCCAATGAACCTAGTAGGTCTAGTAACTTCTCTTGTGCCGCCTTGAGCCCCTTTGCAATGCCCTTGCAAAGGTCTTGTCCCGTCCGAGACATGAAAACCACCACCGTTAAGTTGAACTGTGACTGCAATTTTATCCGTGAGTGAGGGCCTGGGGCATTCCGCACGCACGTGAGTCCTTACGACCCGGTCCAGCGCTTTCTGAAGCCATAAGTGAACAAATCTGGCGAGATGGGTCAGTAGACTCCATTCAGAAGACCGAGGGTGTCTGATGGTCCTGCCATGGGTGTCAAGAATTACAGGAGGGTAAGCAGGGAGAGGGAGGCCCAGGCCTGAGACCAAGCAATAGACCCCAAGCAGAGCAGAGAGAGCCAGCAAGGAGGGAACAGTAACTGGAAATAAGAATACCCACAAGATGCAGAGGGATACCACAGAAACACAATAAACAGCAGAAGTAAAAACAAAAAGCAGAAGCAAATACTCTGGCCTGTATCCTGCTGGAGCAGCAAAGAATGGTATCATTGATGAGGGATATTGGCTACACCTCACAAGGTTGAAACAATTGTCTGGGGTTGCTGTATCTCTTGTGCATAAGGAACTTGCTGGCATTTTGGATCTGAGCTGCCCATACGGGTGGGAGCAGTCTGATATGCTTCAGATATGTTCTCTCTGTAATGGCACTAGATGTGCTAAAACCAGCTTGAGATCTGAGCGGGGTCCCACCGAAGGGCAGGCTAATTGAGTTGTTGTCCGTTCTCACCTCTCTTGCTACTTGTTTTTCCTCTCTTTAATGTGGGCGGACTCAGCCTTATATATCCTGTGTTTCTCAGTTTTGATTGGTTTATCTTTACATGAATACTTGCTGCTGGAGTTTTAAGTAAAGAAAGTAATGCAAAATAGGAAGCCTCCTGTCATGTGGTAAAATTGTCAATTACAGATAAAAAAAAATAAAAATTAAAAGTCATACAATATGAATTGGTACATGTAAAACAATAACATATGCCACGGAGCAGTACACAGCCCAGCAGATTCTGTTTTATCATCGTTAATCCAAAAAAAGATGACCCATATGGCAGTTAACAGTAAAGAAAGTCAGCATTTTAATTCAATCCCAGATGCTGGTTGATTGTGGTAAAACATATGTCCAGTGTTTTAATGAACAATCTGAAAGACATGGAACAATTCCAAGACTCGGGAGATCTCCGAAGTCCTCAACTCATCGATCATTGTGTACTTCTCCCAACTTTCATGATGGCCATGATAAGGTTGTGTAAAAGAATATACCCGACTTCAAATTTAAAACTTCTTAAACCAGATGTATTTGCAAATTTACCCGAGACTTCTTAACCCTGCCTTAAACTGTCACATGTGCTTCGATTAGGTTTTTACCTTTTCCAAAAATATGTTGTACATTATTGGAGTAAATGTTCAACCTTTTATGTTTGCATTTCCTAATTTCCTCCAAACAGTATGGCAATATCTGACATAATTCTACTTATTGGCTATAGTTTGCAAAATCTCAGGCATCTTACTCTCCAGTCTTCTAGAACTTTACACTTCGGAACATATTGAAAATTAAAAGGGCATCGGTCATGCCTCAAACAACGTATGCTCGTTAGATTGAGCATGAGATATTATCTAGATATTGTGCTGGGGGCTGTGGCAGCAAATATATAGATCAGTTGAAAAATCTACTTCAAAACCGTCTCTTCTCCCAACTGTCAGTCAATGCCTTGGTGTGCCGAGGCATTGACTGATATGGGGGAGCAGAAAAGAACTCCCCAAAGGAGGTCCCTCTGCTCTCCTGCAATAGCAACCGCAGGAGCCTCTAGTGTCAGCTAGGGAGTATAAAATAGAGTGACGTTACTCCATTCTGACGTCGGCACGCTGCCAACGAAGCCAGCATGCCAACGACCCAAGCAGGGCAAATCAAAGAAGAACAAAGGTGGAGCAGACGACAGCCATGTGGGGGTCTTACACAAAGTAAAACCCACTAATCGGCGCTGGAATGGAGGAAAAGTGAGTAAATCTTAATATTTTACTTTGAATACACTATGTATCTTTGTGATATAGGGTGTACTCAATGTATATGATAGCAATGACAGGTAAGTCAAATTATTCATAACCAGTTCACTTTAAGATACCTGCCAGTGCATTACATTTGCTTTTAAGAAGAGTGACCAATTCTGTAGGCTGGTTATATGTTTCCTCCACAATTGGCCTGGTAACTCCTACACATAATAACATAAGTCCTAAATGAAGTAGGCCATATGGTTTTAAAGCCTTTTGGAAAAGGACAAGGGTTTAGTGCAAACCAGCCATTACATTCAAATTCACACATGTTAAAGCATTTTAAATGTCAGATCGGTCTCAGGACTTTGGCACAGATTTCCCAGGCAGCATTACATCATAGGACAGAGAGGACAAATTAACATGCTTCCACATGCACCTTAATACACTGATTTTATTGTGTAATAACTAAGGCAGAGATAATAGATTTAGAATTATATTTTAACTCTATGTGTGTGTTTCAAGAGCTTTACATGACATAGGTTCTGAGAGAGTTAACATCTCACTTATGTTATCGTTTTCACTGGCACAGGGGATTAGCATGCAATCCTCATGCAATTAATCAATACTCAGTGCATTCTTCTCATTGCATGATGGCCTGGAGAATACACGACCCTGGAGAGCACTGCAGTGCAACAGCATGCATTTACTGAATAGCTAGAGTTCCTCTGATGCTCCGTAACCATTCAGGCTACGTTTTTGAGGCGACATGCAACTCTTTAAGTTGCTGCTCAAATTGTAATATGACAATCAATGATATTTTATTATAAAGTGGCTGATGGAATGTTAAGGTTTACTTGCAGAAGCTGTTCATATTGGGAACATGGGGGTCATTATATAGAAAAAGATGCCTCCGTAAAATGTGTTTGATTCGATTTTCCTGTAGAGGGATAACAACAGAGCCTCATTCAGTTTTCTTCAACTCTGTAGAGTCTTATTCCACTTTCGGTCGCTCAGCAGAGCCTCTCTCAATCAGCAACCATTCCACAGGGACTCAATCATTTGCCCCTTCACAGAGCCTGTCTCAAACCGTTGTTACCCGCAGTGCCTCACTTAAATCATCCACCCTTCTGCAGAACTGTTTAAGCATTATTCAACCTTCGGCACTCCAGATGTTTTGGACTACATCTCCCATAATTCTCTTACAGCCAGAATTCTGGCAAAGCATCAGGGGAGATGTAGTCCACAACATATGGAGTGTCAAAGGTTGCCTACATCGGATTTAAACAATCAGACACAATGCTGTGGGTCACTTAATAGCTAAATTTGTATTAAATACAATCCTGTGTGATCTTGCATAGCATATTTGTTACCGTAGAACGCAAAATAAAACCACTAAATAATTATTCTGAGGGGCCCCTGTTTTTATTTTACATAGGGACCCCTGAAACCAACAGCCTGCCTGCTTAACATGACCCCGTCTGTAAAGCATCTCGCAGTAGCTCTGTGCAACATCTCTAGCTTGTGTTATTGTAGCTAACCAGGCTTTCCCCACCACCACACAAATATTTCATGCAGAAATGGAGATCCTGACGGCCCACCGCTGTTCTCAATGAGGCTAGCAAGGCAGGATTGCCAAACACCCAGCATGGTTCCTGCATTGGAAACGCTGAACGTGTGATGTATGCTTCTGCAATCTTTAATAACGCACCCAGCGGACGCCTTCCAATCTGGCCCGGTGCTTTATTTACATATCAGCGAAGCAGAGACACGTCGGGAACCCTGCATAGTGTGCAAAAATTCCGACTAAACAAGTTCTCGGAGTCATCTGCTCTTTTGCTAAGGGGACGGGGGAGGGAGAAACTGAATTACAGATTTGTTACTTGTGAAAAATTGTGCACATTTAATCAAGACAGTGACTTCTGCAGTTAATTGTCCTTATACTGCTGATCAATAGAGGAAAGGAAAAAAGATCTCTACATAGCAGAAAATAAAACACACAAAATAAACACAAAAATATGAATCCTAACCTCAGATTACTATTCTATTTCTCATGTGTCCATGGAACTGCATTGAAGAATTTGTTTCAGGTTAATAATTGATGTGTTGTTTAGTGATGCTCAAAGTTGATTAACTGCTAATTAGATAAAACATTTTTTATTTAGGATTACTGCCCTCAAGGATTTGAACAGACATCTCTGATTGAGGGTTCAGGCTTTTTGGGATAAAGCGTCCCTTCTAATTTTGGTATGCACTTCATTACACATTTGCTATACTACGTTTGTACAATTGCAAGTGCACTTGCTTAAATCAGGCATGTGAATATATAGCAAGCAATCCTAAGACAATCACTCTGGTAAATGTATTTATATTTTTATCATTGTGCCTAGTCTGACTTTTCCTAAGGTCCTATTTGATTAATTTAGATAACGCACAAGGGTACATTTTTAAATATATTCGCAGACATCCACGTGCAAACAAATCATTATTGATATATCCCCAAAGTAAACATGCATGCACTGTAAGGGATACTCCAATCACCATGATGATCACCGTGGCTAGTTACACCCCCGGCACACGTGAGTAAGTTAGCGTAGAACTCTGTTCCAGACTGCGAAATGTCAATTCTGTGCATATTTAATGATTGTCACCCTGGCAACAGATGTTAGCTGCTTCTCCCCAGGGGGAGCTTGTGCCTCTTCTCCCTCTTTAATCTCCTTAATAGCAGCCTTCCTACTTCCCTGTCACATCAGATTTTTATATTATTTTTTGCTCCTGCCCTCCCTTCTTCTTTCTCTCCCAACTCCCTCTCCCCCTTCCATCAGGGGCGCGTCGCGGCGCCGGTAGGGCAAGGACGGCTGGTAGGCCTGGAATGGTGTCGCGGCCTACCACGAGGAGCGCTGCTCGCCTGACGGCGGGCGGCAAGGCGGCAAAGTTGGCGACGGCCTCCAAGGAGACCAGGAGTGCAGAGGATGTCGGAGGAGTGGATGGAGCCCAGACACGTCCCGGTGAGTCTGCCGCCGGTTTAAATACCGGGCGGCAAGGGAATACACAGGGGACTGGGGATGACGGGCTGACACCACCTCAGAGGGCCGAAAGGGGCTCTAGTGTAGGGGAGGTTGGTCGTACGGACATGACAAGGTCCAGGCAAGGCAGCGGGGGGACGGCAAGACGGGTCACCCAGCTGGGGCAGCAGGATCAGGCCAGGGCGGCAACGGAAGGGGATTCCGCTTGTCAGGGTCAGCGCAGCGATTCCCCGACGGACAGGGGAGCGGACAGTGGGGGACTGTCACAAGGGTCTGACACAAATTCTGACAGCGGGGTTAGGAGTGGACGGGAGGGCCACAAATGTTGCTCCCGGGGACGGCAGGACTATAGAGACAACCCTAGGCCTGCGGAATACAAGAAGCGGCGCGGGGCAGGAGCCAGGGCAGGGTGCGACAGGGAGAGGAGCCCGTCTACTGATAGGCACGGTAGGCGGAGACCAGTCTGCAGGGCCAGGAGGAGAAGGGAACGGCACAGCGAGTCTGGGTCCTCCACCGGGAGCCCCCAAGGACGGACGGATAGTTTCTACGGCCTGGAGGGCCTGGTTACTAGGCGAGAGAGGCGTAGGGTTGACGGCAGGGAACGTAAGGAGGAAGGGCGGGTAGACTGACACTCGAACAGACTACCCAGGTGTTCTTCTCCTTACAGGTCGCGGAGCGGTACACCTGCGGTCCCGCGGCGGGATCCGGCGGATGGGAGTCGGCGTCAACAGGACACTCCGGAGCCGCACGCGGCGGACGGAAGGAAAACGACCCCGCGGCCGGAGGCTCTGGCGGTGAGTTACCTGTTACATCACATTCAGATTCAATGTTAACTTTCCTGAAATCGTTTTTAGACTCATGGGCCGGTGGGGAGGGGGCTTCACCGCAATTTTCGAGGGTATGGGTTCCGGAAGCGGGTTCCGGGTCCACGGGACAGGCTAGAGGGGCGGTGAGTAGTGTCTCCGGACTGGGTACGCCTGAATCGGGTGAAAAGACAGGTTTAGGTTCGGTTGGAGGAGGCGAGTTTGCTGATGCGGCGCGGCAAAATGTGCATGTATCTTTCGCGGGCCCCTTAGGCCATCACCTGAAGTCTGAGGTGAAGGACAGGATTTGGAAAGGTGAGTTCGTAGAGGTTTTTTCTCTCCTTCCTCTGGAGGAGTTCCTCGATCTAAAGGATGAGGATAAAAAGGATGCGAAGAAGGAAGAAGAAGAGAAAAGGCGTAGGTATCGGAAGATCCCCAAGACGTTTGCAAACTGGCTGCGGACTTTTTGCATATTGGCCAGCGTCATCGGGGAAAAGTTTCCCGATCGCTGTTCACAACTTTTTTGTTATTTGGACGGGATAGGGGACGCTTATTGGACATACGGTGGTATTGCATGGTGGAAATACGATGAGCAATTCCGCCAGCGTTTAGCAGCGAACCCGAGTATGAGATGAGATCAAATGGATTTACCCTTGTGGATGCGACTCATGATGGCGCAGAAGGCTGCGCCCTTTCACGGGGCGGCCGGTGCAGCACCTGGAGGAGCGGCGCCGGCCGGGCAAAATAAGGGTTTCTGCTGGCTCTTCAATGAGGGCCAATGTAAATGGGGCTCGTCGTGTAGATTCAAACACGAGTGTTCCGGTTGCGGCGGTACGCACGGAGTTAATAGGTGCTTCAAGAGAGGCAAACCAGCTGGCGGGGGAGGTCCCAGCGGCTCCGCGGCTCCTGCCACTGCCACTGGGGGCAACTCCAGTGAAGGTAGGCGAGATGCTGCCGTGGCTAAAGCGCTACGCTAACCGCGCTGACGCTGAATTTTTGAGGAAAGGATTCACGGAAGGGTTTATGATCCCGTTCAAAGGGAAGGGGCCAGGGACATTATGTTTGAATTTACGATCCGTTCGGGATCACCCAGGGGTGGTGCGGGAAAAATTGATGACGGAGGTAAGGCTTGGTAGGATGGCAGGACCCTATGCGGTCCCACCAGTGCCGAACTTGAGGGTGTCGGGCAAATTCCGCCTGATACACCATTTGTCTTACCCAAAAGGGGCTTCTGTCAATGACGACATTGACGCGGCCCTAAGCTCCGTCTCATACGCATCAGTTGGTTCGGAGAGCGGGGCCGGGAGCGCTGATGGCTAAGGTGGACGTGGAGGCAGCTTTGAGGTTACTTCCTATTCACCCGGCATGTCACCATTTATTGGGATGTTTCTTCGACGGGGGTTTTTTCGTGGACTTTGAAAAGTTCAGCTCTTTCTTCGAATGGGTGGTGCGTCAGGAATCGGCTGGGGGTGCAGTAGTGCACTATCTGGACGACTTCTTGTGCGTAGGACCGGCGGGTTCTGATCGTTGTGGGCAGATACTGGGGGTTTTACAATGGGTGGCACAGGCTTTTGGGATCCCGTTGGCAGCGGAGAAGACGGTTGGCCCGACGGTATGCTTGAGCTTCCTAGGGCTGGAAATAGATTCGGTAAAGGGTGAATGTCGGTTACCGATGGATAAGCTGACAGCGCTACGCCAACGGGTGGAGGGCATACAAGGTTCAAAGAAGGTGACCTTGAGGCAGTTACAGTCCCTGCTAGGGAGCTTGAACTTCGCTTGTAAAGTAATCCCTATGGGGAGGGTTTTTTGCAGGCAGCTGGCTCGAGCAACTTGTGGTGTGTGATTGCCAGGTCATTATATCAGAGTCTCCGCTGCGATGAAGGTGGACCTGGATGTTTGGTTGTGTTTCCTGCAAGAGTTCAATGGTCGTGTGTATTTTAGGGACGCGGCAGCCTCGTCGGAAGAAATCGGTTTATTTACGGATGCTTCCGGGAGCGTAGGTTTCGGTGCTTACCTAGCAGGGAGGTGGTGCGCGGAAGAGTGGCCTGAGGCGTGGAAGGAAAGCTCATTGATCAGAAACTTGGCCTTCCTAGAGCTCTTTCCAGTGGTAGAGGCTGTATCCTTATGGGGCGAGGAGCTCGCGAACAGGAAGGTGATCTTTCACTCAGATAATATGGCGGTGGTGCAGGCGGTTAATAATATTTCGGCCTCTTTACTGCCCGTGGTACGGTTGTTGAGGCACTTAGTGCTGCTTTGCATGTCTTGGAATATTGTGTTTAGGGCGAAACATGTTCCAGGCTTGTTGAATGTTGTTGCTGACGCCTTATCTCGTTCACAGTGGGAGCGTTTTTGGGAAGCGGCGCCGGGAGCTCAGGAGACGGGTCAGGCATGCCCGGCGGAAATGTGGCGGCTCGGGACGTCTTGCTTGGGGGGTTTATAAGAAGTTCCCTGGCGCCCGGAACATGGACAGCGTACACCAAGGTTTGGTATGAATGGGAGGAGATGGTGGGACAGTCGGGAGGGGCGAACTCTCCTGCAGGTAGGTTGGACACACTATTATGGTTGTTGTGTCGGTTATTCGCGGGAGGGGCTTCTCCCGCGAAGGTGGACCGTTACATGTCAGCATTGGCATTTTGGTTTAAGTTCACGGGTAAGGAGGATATCACAAAAACTTTTTTGGTGAGGCAATCATTACGCGGCTTCCGAAAGGGAAAAAGGGCAGTAGACTCGAGACGGCCGGTGTCGTTTAACATTCTGCAAGGATTGGCGGAGGGGTTACATGACGTTTGTACATCACCGTTTGAAGTGCTCTTGTTTACAGTAGCTTTTGTTTGGGCGTTCTTTGGGGCGTTTCGCATCGGGGAACTAGTCAGTTCTAATAAGTTTGGTGCGAACGGGATCAGGTTTGAAGATGTAGTGATGGGGCAGGACAAAGTCGAGATACGTCTGAGGTGCTCCAAGACGGATGTCTTTGGAAGAGGTAAGACAATAGTTTTGTTCGCGTTGCCAGGGTCGGAAGTCTGCCCAGTAGCATGCGGGCACAAATACTTAGGCGTTCGCCCCAAGGGCTTGGGGTGCTTTCTCGTGCACAAGGATGGTCTTGCGCTGTCACGCTTCCAATTTGTCAGGGTCTTTCGCATGGGGCTGCGGCAGTTGGGTTTGCATCCCATGCAATTTGGAACTCATTCATTTCGCATAGGGGCAGCAACGGAAGCGGCGCGGCTTGGACTAGGGGATGACCGGATTAAACAGATAGGTCGGTGGGAGTCCGCACGTTTTCGGACATATGTACGAACGGATAAGTTGGTTTGAGGGGGGTTTTTGTTGGCGTTGAGGTTTTTTTTGTAAATGCTCTGCAAGTTAATGGTTTGTGTTTCTTTATAGGTCGGGTTGTATGGTTGGTGGGTCACTCCTACGTTTATTGGGCGCAGAAGAGGGCCGCAGTTCGGAGGAATGGATCACAACTGGGCTTTCTTCAGGAAACTGTGGAGTTACAATGGTTTGGTTTTCGTGGTTTCAGCTGGCAGAGCATTAGTGGAGAGATTTTTGGAAAATTGTTGGGGGGTAACCCCCCGGACATAATATTGATACATGGTGGGGGTAACGATTTGGGGCTTATCCCTCAGAGGAAGCTAATTAGGAGGATGAAGCGGGATTTGGATCGGCTCCGGGAGCGGGTACCTGGAGTGGTTGTAGTATGGTCTGAGATGGTGCCAAGATTTAATTGGAGACACGCCAGGGACACAGCTGCGGTGGCAAGATGTCGGGGGAAAGTGAATAAGGCCATGTCAGTTTTCGTTAGGAGGTCAGGCGGGGTCCCGGTAAGGCATTGGGAGCTAGAGCGTATGTTACCTGGGTATTTTCGTAAGGATGGGGTACATCTTTCGGATGTAGGGTGTGACTTGCTAAATCTAGGTTTTCAGGAAGGGATATCCCGGGCCCTATTTCTGTGTGGTGGGGGGCGCTCGAGACATTAAGGGATCAAGTTTCGGGCTGTGGCGGGATAGGGCTAGGGTAATTGGGATGGAAGTGGATTAGCAAGTGGCTAGGCTAAGCTTAGGCTGAATTAGGCCAGAGTAGGAAGTGGTCTGTTGGTTCGAGCTCATCGGTGGCTTCGAACCTGGTGGTGTAGGGGTGTCTCGGTACACCCCTACAGTTAATAAAGTTATGATTATGGGGCCTCTTTGGTAGGCCGTGTGTTATATATTATGTGTTATTTTTTTTTTTTAATTCTTTATTTTTGTTTGTGCAAGATTTGGACAATTTGGCTTGCTACGCCACAACGGCTGTAGGGAGCCTTTCAATAGCAAAACATTACATGGCATGAGAATAAACTGTGCACATTTTTAAAGGTTAAAGGTAAAGAGATTTTCTTAGATCACATGTTAAACAGATTAACATTTCTATATGAATAAACTTATTCGTGTGTTGATGCTAGCAGGATCATTTCTCCAAAATATGAATGCCTAATTTTTTAGTTTTACAAGTCGTTTAACAAAAACATATTTTAAACAGGATATGTTATCACAGGTGAATGTGTGTCAGATCGTGGGCTTGTATTAATGCCTATTCAAGTGAGGAGACACCTATTGACAGGTGCTCAATGAGTGGTGCAAGATTAGTAAAGAACCCCAACAGATAAATTATAACAATTTACACAGGCTTATTAGAGTAGAATAAATGGCATCTTGTGGGCGCTGGAGTGTGTCAAAGCTTAATGTGTACCATGGGTTGGGTTGTTGCCGGGGATGGTGCATCACGTCAGTCCCGGGAAATAGCTCGAGTGAGCCTAAGATCAGAGTGTCCGCCTGGGGGTGCTTAGCCGACGCCTGTCAATGGCAGGTCGGTATCTCTGAGAGGCCTGGATCCATGCTGGTGTGTGAGCCTGTTTGATGGGTCGGCCCCTGCTGCTCTTGGTGTCATGATGGTGCTGGAGCTGCCACTAGGAGGTATCTCTGGTCTACGGGCGTGGAACCTGCCTTTTTCCGTCGCTGGTTCTCCTGATGCAGTTAGGCGGTGAGTATTGGGGATTCCCGTGTGATCCCGAGTGGCTGTAAGGGAGCTGTTGCGACTGGGCCCTCCGGCGTGGTATCTCACAGATGGAGCTGTGTGCATGGGGGAGGAGTGGTGCGGGGGTAGCCCCTGGATGAGTCCCTGTTGAGGGTTTAGGCGACTCACCCGTGGTCGAGTATAGGATTGCTGTAGCTTGTGTCGGGCTTCCCGCCTCCTTCTCCCTGCTGCCCAGGTCCCTCTCCGGGTCCATATCTGTGCTGCGGGTTTCTGTGTGGAGTCCCTTGGGACTGATGCTGATGAGGCTTCTCCCGGGGTGCCCCCACGGTTAGTTATCTTGGCCCAGAAGTCAGCAAATAGCCGATCTAACCTGTCTGACAATGGAAGCAGGCAGGGCTCGGGCGCTGGGGTCCACGTGGCTTCCGCCATGTTGGGTGTCGATGGTCCTGCAGTGTTGAGAAATCTCAGTTGGTATCTCCGTCTTGGGTTGCATGCTTCGGTTGCCGGGATAACCCCCACCGGCAGGGGGGGGGGGAGGTGGTGTTCCGGGGAGACCTCCAACAAAGTGGGCTGCAGTCGGCTGGGGGATCGGCCGTCTCCCCCATGCCTCTTGAGTAGGCCGCAAGTAGGCCTCAGGTCTATCCCCTGGTTGCGGTCGCCAGGTTTGTTCAGGGTCGCGATTTGGCTTCTTCTCCATGATGTACCCCTTCTGCTGGGACAGGAGAGCTGGCACTGTGCAGGTAATTGCAGTTTTTGAATTGATTTGGGGCTGTTTGGCCCGGAGCTAGTCTGAAGTGTGACCGCTCTGTTCAGCTGTCAGGCTCCGCCCCCCCATATTATGTGTTATTTATATTGTTATATATTGTTTATGGTATGGGGTCATTGTCTGGGTTAATGCTGTACGGAAGGGGGTGGGGGTAAATTAATCTTATATGGCAATGACCCCAATTTGTTATCTTGTTTATTGAAAAATTTAAATAAAGCTGTGGACTTTTATTTTCCAACAGAAATTTGGTGTCTGTGTTTATTGGTGGGTTATGGGGGTTAAAAATGCCACAAGCCGAATAACGGCTGTGCGCATGTCAAGTCAAATCCAAGGATTCTTCTATATGAGAAACTTTGGATTGGACCTCCATGAAGCTCTAGTCAGGATGGTGTGTGCCAACCTTTTTTTCTGCAGATTTATTGTCTAAAGCCTTTCAATAGCCCTTCCCTTCTAACTCTGCCCAGACTTTCTGTGACTGTCCAATCACAGACTTCCCAAAGCAGCTCAATGAGAAGTCCCTTAAACTCAAGAGGCAGCAATTCCCTAGAGCAGTGGTCCCCAACCCAGTCCTCATGGCCCACCAACAGTCCAGGATTTATGTTTTTCCCTTTTTTATTCAAATGGAGAAACTGACAAAACCTTGACTGTTGGGTGGTCCATGAAGACTGGGTTGGGGACCACTGCTCTAGGAAATTGCTGCCTCTTGAGTTCAGCTCCACTAAGCTAAGCAATCAGGAAGTAACAGGACTGTTTGTCTGACAGACAGCCAGGGGGTTGTAACAAGGTTAATTTATTAAAGTGCCAATCTGCACCTTTTCAATAAATGAAAAAGAAGACATTCTTCACACATAAAGCACTTCACCAAGCAAAAGTGCTTTAGGGGTCTGGACTGTCCCTTTAACATTCTACATGTTAAATGTGCAGTCATGGAGTAGATGCAAAATCTGAAGTATAAAGGGACTAGAAACTAAAAACTTTCAAGCAAATCATGCTTGTGCTCCGGTGCAATACTATTACTTAGCAAAAGCAAAAGCTCACAATTCTAAGATGTAGACAAAGATATAAACACAAATATTCAGAAATGGGGCGGAGCCAGCGCCTGTATGAGCCGGACGCACACCGAGACTGCTCCGTGCATCGCAATCGATAAACAGGGATATTTACCGTCCCAGACACTGCTATACAACCCCAAAGGCACCAGCTCGACTCCCGAAGCAAAGCCTAAGAAACATCGAGCGGACTCAGGCTCGGGCACCCGCGATATTGGAGATTACCTCCGCACAACCTCGAGGCCAGACACAGCCAAGATGGCGCCGGCTGAGGCCTACACACCAACGTCGTCGGACGATGACAGCGCTGCTGCCGACTCTCTACCTCCTTCCCGGCCACGCTCAGGACCACAAACAGCTACTGAGCTGGCAGAGTCTGCACCATCAACCAAAGCAGACATCATGGCACTAATGGCTGAAATAAAAAACATTTTAATGCTGATATGGCCCCGATCCGAGAGGCGGTCACAAAACTAACTGACAAGGTACAAGCACTTCAGGAAGGAATGGAGGGCACTAAACTGGCCCAATCAGCCAATGATGCAGCTATAGGCACGCTCCAGAAACAATGCGCAGACCAACAAGTGCAAATAGCCACTATGGAGGACAGAGCCAGAGCCCGCAAACTAAGAATCAGGGGAGTGCCAGAGACGATTGCAGGTGCAGAACTCCCCCACTACAGCCGGAGAATGTTCGCCACACTGTTCATGCCAAAACAGGCGAAGCAAATGGTGGTGGACTCTTGTTTCCGCCTCAACAAGGCTTCCAACGCCGCTCCAGAAGCGCCCAGGGACATCCTGCTAAAACTGACCCCGAGACTCCGACTGCGGAGCGATAATGGGGGCAGTGAGAGGCTCCTCCACAGTGTCGTTTGAGGGGGCACAGCTGATTTTCTTTCGAGACTTTTCAAAACACACACTTACCTGGCAGAGATCCCTCAAGCAAGTCACCCAGATATTGCAAGAACACTATCCCCTACAGATGGGGTCCACGCCGAATTATGGCGGATAAAGCCGGCAAGATGCACACAATGACATGCCTCTCAGAAGCACCCATAGGGACCCCTGAAACCAACAGCCTGCCTGCTTAACATGACACCTTTCTCCAACACCTAGGCATACCAGTGGAGAAAGCACTACAAACAGAGCGCCCAACATGGACAGTTGCTGGAATCACTCCTTTTGTTCCTGGAAGGGGGAGACGTGAGATGGACACCTCACCCACCTGAGCGCGGGACTTACAGACACCCATGTTGGTTGTTCACACTGTTGGTGGACCGTAAGACTGCCTATTGCCAATAATGCAGATTTTATACCCATACCCCCCCCCCCCCTTAGGTCTAAAATGGCTCCGTAAGCTGACGGACTAGCCCTATATTACGATATACTCCTCCCCCTCCCCCTCTCCCCCACAACGAGCAATGGCCTAAAGTTCATAATGCTTTCACTAAGCATACCATGCCCGCACGGGCCATTCCCCAGGCCTTCCACTCTAGCAATATTATGCCAAGCGTAAAGTCACCGCAAAGGAAGGCTAGCAGGCTACCGGATACCTCACTTAAGGCCTCAGTGAAGCCAATTCCTCACAGCGATAACGTGATAAGACTAAAGAGGCACTACGAGACCTAAGGCCAGACCCCTCTATAAAAGTAGACTGCCATAACGCACCCTGCCCATAATAGGGAATCCTAGTTGATATTACGTAAAAATGAGTGGAATAACGAAAGGAGACCTTGAGTAACCCGCAACTGTACCATGCTTGATTGTAAATGTTTTGACGTGTTTCATGTGTCATGTTCCCATTACGCGATCACTCGCACAAAATAAAGAATTTAAACATATATATATATATATATATATATATATTCGATGCACTATTATCTGTTTACCACATACAGAAGAGGGTTAATTCACTATAGTGTAGCAGTCAACATTGGTCCACTGAAAAACACTTACCAGGGACAAAAGGCTACTAATTACACAATCCAATAAAGGGAAGGGGGTATAGTGTGAGTGCGTGCGTGCGTGCATGTGTGCATGTGTGCATGTGTTCGCGAATAAGGGATATTGGAGACTTTTCTCTAGTGTCTCATAAGCGGGATACCAGAGGACAAAAAAAATGGACGGGGCAAGGAACAGGTATTTGTGAATGCGTTTAGTTCGACAAATCCCAGGTCGCAATGGTGACTAGTAATTTTGGCCTTGTGCCTGGGTGTTTGTCAGCCCATTCATTCGAGTTGGCCGGCTGAGGGAGAATGGAGGCGGCCTGCTGAGAGAGAATGGAGTTGAAAGTTGGAGTTGGAGAATGGAGGCAGGAAGCTGAGGTAGAATAGAGGTCAGCGGCAAGGGAGCTGTCATCTTCTTCCTCTGCACCCTCGCATTGATATATATCACTACAGCCCAGCATCACTAAAGAGCGCGCAAGGAGAGCAGGAAGATGATCAGAGCAGCCCCACAGGACCCCAGAAAAATAATCTATGCCAGCTCTCCCAAAGGTAGGGAGGTTGGTCGGACAAAATTAAAATAAAAAATAATAATTTGCGTGTATGAGAAAATGTGTGAGTGTGTTAGTATCAGTGTGTGTGTCTGTCAGTGAGTGAGTCTATCAGTGAATTTGTATGTCTGTCAATGAGTGTGTCTGTCAGTGAGCGTTTAGGTGACCGCCCCCCCTCTAATTAAATGGGAAATGTGTTTTTACTCAACTTTCCCACACAATGCCGGTCTTGCCTCGGTTGGATTTGTCTCCGTGGCTGAGATAATCAATCATGATGATCTCAGCCAATCCAATGCTGTCCCACAGGAAAGCATTGGAGGGCTATTGCGTATGCGCATTAAAACGCTGTGCCAAATCCGTATCTCCTCATAGAGATGCACTGAATCAATGGATGTCTATGGAAAACATTAAGCACCTCAATGCAGGACTGGACTAGGAAGCACCTCTAGTGGTCATCTGAGTGACTACACTGTTGTCTTGTAACATCTCTAGTGACAAACACTGACATTTCTATTATCAATGCTTTCCTATGGACGCTTGCGTGCTCTCACTGTGATTTTCACAGTGAGAATCACGCAAGCGCCTCTAGCGGCTGTCAGTGAGACAGCCACTAGAGGATTTAGAGGCTGGCTTAACCCTAATATAAACTGCTATGTTTATATAAAAAAGGGTTAAACCTAGCTGGACCTGGCACCCAGACCACTTCATTAAGCTGAAGTGGTCTGGGTGCCTAGAGTGGTCCTTTAATGCTTTTTGCCTTAACTAAACAGATTGTGTGAATGATAGCAGCTGCTTGTAAAAGCAGATAAGAGCCATTTGGCCCACCAGGTCTGCCCATAATAAAATCACTGACTGGTTTTGCTTATTTGTTCGTTGTGAAACCATTGAACACATGCCAGGCATTCCAGAATTCCTTCAACATTTTAGTATTCATTACTTCCACCAAAAAACCCATTCCGGTATATGCAACCTCTTACTCAAATAATCATATATTACCTTTTGGGAACATATACTGGAGATTTTGAGCTATTGTGCATTCCCTCACATCCCATTATAATTCCAGGGTTTTTCGATTGGCTATTCCTTTTAAGTTTTTCCAAATTCTTGCAAAGAGTTTTATAGCCAGATTGGGAATAGGAGGAATGGATGTCTGTCATTTCAATAAGTGCTTTTACGAACACTACAATCATTTATACACCCAAAATAATAGACATCAACACTTAAAATTGAATAGCTTTCGCAGTTAAGGGAACATTCCAAGCACCATAATCACTACTACCCCCATTGTTAGTAGTCAAAAAGTTTTAGAACAGTTGGACTATTTACAATGGAAGGGTGTCATGGCACTGACAACTACAGTTCGCTTTAGCAGTTATGGTGTTTGGAGTGTTCCTTTAACAAAAGACAAAACATTTTGTATGTGCTACTTGAGAATGTAAGTCACTGTTCAGGACAGGGTTCCATAACCAATTTCCATCCAGTCCTCATATAATCCCGAAAAGACCATAAATGGAAAGAGAGTGTTCCTACTTTCACATTTAGTAAGAAAAGCACCACTTCTTAAGCATCATTAATAAGCAATAGCTATGCTGAAAGAGTTAATAAACATACACAAACTTGGGCCTAGAAACCTTTATTCACTGCCTTGACTCGCCTGCCCCAGGCCCCTGTAATCTATATCCTATAATGCTCCAGTGCCTCAAGTGCATCATGTATTGGGTTAGCAATGACCTTGAGAATCGCTGCCTGTGACCCTTGCTATGCTAGCCAGAGGCAGAGAATGCCTAGGAGTATAGCTAACCCCCCTACTCAGCGAATATACCACGTTGTGATTACAGTATGGATACAGGATCTCCCAGCCAACCTCGTTTGCCATCCTGATGGGAAACTTACACTGACCAAAACGTTATACAGTCGTATGTGTAGACATATATAGTCTCTGTGTATGTAAACCATTTATGCTGCCAATACGGTATCTGTATTACTGGGGGGACCAGACCTGCTCCTGTCTGCGCTGTGTCTCTATATTACTGGGGGGGACCACACCTGCCCCTGTCTGCGCCGTGTCTCTGTATTACTGGGGGACTAGACCTGTTTCTCCATGCACAGTGTCTCTGGGGGACCAGACCTGCTCCTGTCTGCACTGTATCTCTGTATTACTGTGGGTCTAGTGGTGTAGTAGTGCCTGTATATGGAGATAATGTTACAGCTTACCATAATCACTCTAAGGACTCATCTAGCCTCTATTAGATTGTCCATGTTGGTTTATTCAAAATGTTCCCATCCATGTTTATTACTGGTACAAGACACAGGGTAACCCTAAAACAACAGGTTTCAGAGCCAGGGGTTACAACTGAATTACTTAAAATATAAAAAAAAAAGCCGGGTCAACCTCTGACTAACAAACGATTCCCTCTCATTGTAGAAGCCAGGTGCTCCCACCTTACAATTAATTTTATCTAAACTTCAGTTTTTATTAAAAATGGATTGACCAACAACCTTAACCAATAATGAACTCCTTGACGAAAAATTCTTCAAGACTTGGGGACCATACATCCTTAATTTGGATGATTCTTTTAGATCAAAGGTGAGAGACACCCTGTGGACCCCTTGTGACACATGTCTCGTGACCGTCTAGTATTTTCAAATCCAGATACATCCCTGACTCGAGTGGTAGGGTTGTGGGTTGATGCGATATGCCAGCATTTAGTTTTGTTTAAGTATAATTAGCTTTGCCTTGTCCGGTCATCCAGTTCCTTAAGCTTAGTGTGGTTTCATGTAATTACTGGATCTTTCCATCTGTCCATGGGTTGTCTGCCCTACATCTACTCAGATCTCAGGGATTATTGGAACTTCCCACTGCCTTATACCTTTGAACCTCTAGCAACCCACCGGTATCCCCTCCATTACCACAAGATTTGCAGCCAAAAGTTATGTAACTATTATACTGCTCATGTACCATATCACGTGCCAATGGCTCTACTGGCTTCATGTGACCGCTATACTATGGCCTAGGAGGAAGCATTACACAATGGATGTTGCCCCAAATTAACAACCAGGTACCTTGGGGAAGTACACTCTTCTCTTCCTCGATTCCCAGTGGAGCCATTTTCACCCCCAACATTATATCCTTTTCTAACAATTTGCTCTATATCTAATCAATCAGATGGGATGTGCTGCCCCTTTCTAATACCTAGTGATCTGCCCCGTGGACATTGCTTGGGGCACTGTAGTGACCACACAGACTGTGATTTACTAACACAATAATATTTAAGTTACATTTTTGAGTTAAAGGACCACTATAGTGCCAGGAAAACATACTCGTTTCCCTGGCACTATAGTGCCCTGAGGGTGCCCCCACCCTCAGGGACCCCCTCCCGCCAGGCTGGATGGAGAGGAAGGGGTTAAACTTACCTCTTTTTCCAGCGCCGGGCGGGGAGCTCGCCTCCACTCCTTCTACTCTCCTCCCCTTCGGCTGAATGCGCATGTGCGGCAAGAGCCGCGCGCATTCAGCCAGTCTCATAGGAAAGCATTTACAATGCTTTCCTATGGACGCTGGCGTCTTCTCACTGTGATTTTCACAGTGAGAAGCACGCAAGCCCTCTAGCGGCTGTCAATGAGACAGACACTAGAGGCTGGATTAACCCTAATATAAACATAGCAGTTTCTATGAAAAAAGGGTTAACCCTAGCTGGACCAGGCACCCAGATCCCTTCATTAAGCTGAAGTGGTCTGAGTGCCTATAGTGGTCCTTTAAGTTTTTCTTTATTTAGTTTTACACGCTGTTTCTTATGGGAAAAGTGAATGTTCGCTATGCCAACTGCATTATCACCATTGTTATTATAATTGTATCGTTTTCTAGAATAGATGCTTCCATGTATGCCATGTATTTTGCATTCACAATAAAAAAATTCTATTTGAAAAAAATATACAAAAGAAGTATCCTAAAATTCACTAAAAAGTCAATACAACAAAACCAGCTTTTGTACATACTCTAAGAAAAGCATAAGGCAGAGACAGACTCCTGCATGCTTTACTTGGTGTTTGTGAAATATACTGCACCATAGTGTGTCTGTATGTGTGTGTGTGTGTATGTAACAGGGAGATGGACTGCTGCTGCAGCCTGCACTCAGACGTGTATACATGTGATAATGTGCGAGAGAAAGTCTCGCTGACAATGCCCATATTTTCTGAGCGAATATAAAACGCAACTAGAAGCACTAAAACCCGCTAAATGAAGAATAAATAACTAGTGTATAAATCCTGGAGAATTATTGCCTGCTGTAAAGCATTCATTCTCTGACTTTAAGACCCAGCTTTCGCTTGCCCGTCTCTGCCATAGATCCTCCATTCTCTATATTACATTTTATTTGTCTCACAAGGTCCAGAGCTCTAGGGCTTTTTATTCTGAAAACTCTGCCCAATCACCAGATTTCTTTTTTCAAAGGTTTTCCTCTATCTCACAAACTGCTGATCTCTGCACGGAACAGTGTGTGAACTACATTTCCCAGAATACTCTGCAAACTCTGAAACCTACAGAGGTGACAAACATCTGCTTTGTTTTTACGTGAGCAGTGCTATTCTAAATCATAGGTTGGCATCTTTAGTTATCTCTCTAGCCACACTACCTATGGCCTTCCGGATGTCAGACTACAAATTCCAACACTTTCAAGTTACTATTCCATTCAATGGCTCATTTTGTGGTGCACTGGAAGGTGGGTTGAGCAATTCTCAAGCATTTGTTAATCTACAAATCACAAAATTCTTACAGGGTTATTTACTAAAAGGTGAAATTTATCAGGATTCCAAAACTAATTTAACATTTTAGTGCAAAATAGCAGAACTCAAAATAGACAACTGGAAGAATTTTTCCAGAATGGCTATTTTGGGCCAAAATTGTACATTCACTTTGAACGCCCACCAATACACACTTTAGTAAAAAAAAAAAACACTGCAGGCCTCTTAACAGTCCCTCTTTTGGGATCCTGTATCGCCAAATCTGCTTTAGTTCCCAGGTTTCTCGCACCTACTGACACTAAGGAACAGTCCCAGGGCAGCACAGTGCTCACGAACCAGGCCTGGACTGGCCATTGGGCAAACAGGGAAATGGGCCGAGGCAGACAAGGGAAATCAAATGGATCTTGCCAGCTTGCCGATGCAGGGCTGACATCTGGTGAGTGTGGCCTAAGGAACTCAATCACTTCATCAGAGATCTCCCTCACCGGCATAGGCAGAGTGGCACAGTAAGCAATTGGTCTCACCCTCCAGTTTGGGCAGACCAAGTGCTTATTTCCCGCAAGCTCCAGTCATGGAGAGCATTTTCATGGGTTACCAGAAGAAACATGATGTGCACCACCAGCCAGAGTGTCCACTCTCCCTTGGCCAAAGGTAACAAAAAAGAGGGTGAAATAAATATCCCTCTTTTTTATAATGATTATTTAATTTTAATATAATTAATATTCCCTCCTCATACTCAATACAACCTCTACACACACTGAACCCCCTGGACAAACACACTACAGTCTATATTAATATACACGCACACTACAGCCCATATATCCGCACATGAGAGCCCCTAGATACATGTACACACACTACTGCCGCTATACACACACACATGCACACTACTAAATTAACACTCTCTACAGCTCCAAGACACACACACACCACCACCTGTACATACGCACGCAATACAAACACACACTACTCTATACACACACAAACTACAACCCCTATACATAAACATGCACACTACTTTCCCTGTGTACACACGTGTACACTACAACCCCTACACACACACACACACACACACAATACACCCTCTAGAAACACTACACCCCACAGACATGCTCTCCCTCTCCAAATCCTAGACAGACACATACACGACTTTACAGCAACTAGAAATAAATTATACACTACAGTCCCTAGCCACACACAGTATACCACAAACCTTGCAGGCCCCCGGCTCCTGTTTACTGAAGTGGGGGCCCGCAGCACACTCCATCTTCCCTTCCCAGCAGCTCCTGTGTGTCTAAATCTCGCGAGCGCCGCTGCCGTCAGAGCGTTGCCACGGGTTACCATGGCAACGCTCCGCGCAGACCTACAGACAGAGGAGCTGCTGGGAAGGGGAGCTGGAGTGTGCTGCGGGCCCCCACTTCAGTGAACAGCGTCTGGCCACTAGACCACCACGGAAATGCGATCTCCCCTATCCCTGCTTCTTACCTGTGGTAAAATAAATGTTTAACAGGCGTGTGTTTAACCCCTTAAGGACCAAACTTCTGGAATAAAAGGGAATCATGACATGTCACACATGTCATGTGTCCGTAAGGGGTTTAAAAAAAAAGTGCTCCTCCCTCCCCCCACACACAAAGCATTCATTATACACACACAAACACACACTACGCATTCATAATACATATACACTATGCAGTCACTATACACACACTACCTCCACTTTAAACACGGCATCCACTACACAAATACACACTGTGTACATTATCTCCATTACAAAAACACACAATGTATCCACTATAAACACTATCTCCACTACACAAACACACACATTACATCCATCACCACACACTGCATTTACTATACACACTACATCCACACACACTGTATTCACTATACACACTACATCCACTACACACACACACACACACTGCATCCACTATACATACACACATTGCATACCTGTGGGCGGATTCGGAGGTAGCTCCCGGGGGCCCAGATCTTGAGCTGTGTCAGGAGCCCCAAAATTTCTGATGGCAGCCCTGAGCACGCGCATGGGGCTTTGATTATGGATTTTTTTTTCCTTTGGCGTAAATCGAAAAATAGTGTGCAAAAGCTGCAGTTCTCTTCTGTGGCTGTCCAATCAGACTTCCCAATGCAGCTTAATGAGAAGTCTTTGTAAAACTGGTACTCTGGGCCATTGCTGCCTCTTGAGTTTACATCCACTGAGCTAAACAGAGCTGAAAGTAACAGAACAGGTTGTATACTTGACAGCTTGGAGGGTGCAACTAGGCTTATTTATAAAAGAGCCCATTTCTACTGAAATTTGCACTTTTTGTAAAATGAAAGAAAAAATACAAAAAATAAAAAGAGGACGACACACTCTTCAGCAAGCTAAAGTACTTTAGGTGTTTGGGGTGTTCCTTTAAATACGTCAGATCCAAAATGTTGAGTGCAACATTGGAACTGCTGTAAAAGTAATGAATTCCTGAAAGTGTGAGTCATTAGAACACCATTTATAAGCATAATGTCAGAATAGTGGTGCATCTCCATCCTTAGAGTGTTGGTGGTTACAACAGTGTACCTTGTAGCACTCATGGACACTGGTCCATGCTGTGGACTAGAATTCCCATCTGTCTCCTTCAGGCTTTGCTACACCTACATTTAGAGAAGGATTAAAGGGACCCTGTAGGCGCTGTAATTGCTTCATCTCTTTTAAGTGGTTATAGTGCCTGGAGTCCCCTGGAAGAATTTTCCTGAGCAGCAACGAGCAGCTGAGATTAGCGTACAATGTCACTTTCAGCCTATCACAGTGTCAATTGCTGGCATTAATTAGTATGTCTAAAAGGACATGTGCAATCGGTGGCATAGACATATCTCTAGTGGGGACTGGGCTGTGGGTGGCCAGGGACCCTTATATGTAGCTAAGTTTAACACTGAAATTAGGAAAAGTGACAGGGAACTTCACTATAACCAATTAGTCGACATGAAATGGTTATTACCTATTGGGTCACTATACCCCACACTCCCTCTAAAATGTAAGCTCATATGAGCAGGGCCCTCAACCCCATCTGCTCCGGTGCATCCAACTCATCTGTTTACTAATACAGGTCTGCTTGTCCATCCATTGTACAGGCGCTGCAGAATTTGTTGTTGCTTTATAATAAATAATAATAGTGCCTACAGTGTACATTTTAGATCTCACAAAGCCCTATCCCGGCTAACCTTTCACTCTTAGTAAAGGGATGGTGAATAGGACAAAGTCTGGCCAAGATTCTTCACGGTACCAGAACCCCTGTCTAACTCTTCGCTCTAGACAGCCTCTTTAAGTCACATCATGGTTAATCTGATTAAGCCCCCTTGCCCTAAATATCACCTAACTCCAAAGGTGACATACAAATGGAGCTAGCACGAACAGTGATGTAATAACACTGAATGAATGCAGAGCCATTACACAAATGACAGGTATCATTTGGAATCGCAACTCTTTCGTGGTGGCAGTTTCCCCTTAGATGTAACTACTCTTCTCATCATGCATGTGTCTCCCCCTGTCATTAACTTTATTTTGTTAATCTTCTTCCTCCTTTCTTCGGTTTGTTTCCACGTCCCCAATTTCTCATTCTCTTTTCATCCATTACTGTATTACATTCTTTCTTCCAACTACAGTGTTCCAGTTGGTCCTCTCTCATTCTCTCTTCTCGCCACCCCTTTTTTTAACTTTTTTTTTTATATCCTCCTTCCTTTCCTTTATTGTTGGATTAGCTTTCCAAATAATTTAAGATTTTTGGATAAAACTTTTAAAATGAGTTTAAACGTTTCGAAATATTTTGTTTTTCAAAAAATACATACATAAACATCTAAAATAAAATATATACAGATAATTAAAAAAAAAAAAATCTAAATATTACAGAATTAAAATATTTTTCAGAAAACTAACACATTTTTTTAAAAGTGTCTCCAAAAATATTAAAATCATGTGCAAAGCTGATCCAACAATTTTAAATTGAGGCATGAATTCCTAATGTTTCTTCCGATTCCCTCCTTTATTTTATCTCTCGCTATCAGCTCTTTTTAGCACATCTTTCCTCCTCCTTTATTCTCTCATAATTCCTATAATCACTTCTAATTACACTCTTTTCATCTGTTCTTCAACTTCCACTCTCAACCTCTAAAATTTCAATCCTTTTTTCCCCTTGTTATTCTGTTACTATCCTTGCTCTCCCCTATTGTCTTTCCTTCTTTTTTTCCCCTCTTCATTCTATCTTTCCTTGTGTCAGTCACTTGTCCTTTTGCCTCTCCGTTTCTACGTTCCCTTTTCCCTCGAGAGCCGTGAAATAAAACAGGAAAGGATATCCTCCAGAAGCGGCATTTTCGTGTAGCCCATTAATTCACCCTAATGTGCTTCGATTCATGTATTTTATGCTTTATTTTTTGATTGCTTTTGTTTTTAATTGAGCCCAGCTAAGAAGAAATCCTTCAGAATGAGCCCTCTGGCAAATTGAGGAGAAGAATTTAAAAAGGCCAAAGACCCCAGAAAATGATTAACCCCTTTGCAGCCAAGAATCCCAAGATAATTTGCATAGAGAGAGAATGTGGATTAGCAACCGTATCTATTCCCAAGGAGATAGCTGCTACTTACATTTAAAAAATAGTGGACATTTCTGAGAGCATTAAGGGAAACTAGCAGAAAAAACATTATTGCATAATTTAATAAGTAACATTACTGTTATTAGCTTACGGTTAGTCGAGTTAACTTAAATGCTATTATGTAAAGCCGCATATTACATGAAACGATTTTCTATGTAAAAACCCCTTCGATTTCAACACTTTAAAAGGGAAATCCAATGTCCAAAATGCATTTTTTTAATGTATATAAATAGTCATTGCAAAACAAACAAAAATATGTATTCACTAAAATTTGCATAAATATCCCAAGTCCTAAAAACTTTTTCCCCAGCACTTAATTCCATTTTAATGCGTCAAATCAAATGCTCCTCCTGGGGATCGGTGCTTTTCATTTTAAAAGATTCACTTTTTTTATCATTTTTCTTTTTTAAATCACACGTTAGGGTATTCATTTGTATGTGTCCAATAAGAGGGGACTATATATAGGGATACTGTGGACTAAAATTCTTATCAGGCTCGGTCAAACACTGTATATGGGAATTGTAGTTAACCCCTTAAGGACACAACTACTGGATTAAAAGGGAATCATGATGGGATATTTCTGTCATGTGTCCTTAAAGGGTTAAATACCGTATAAACTGTTCAGCAAGTGATTGCCTTATCATCCCAAACATCAGACGTCTATTTAAACTCCCGTCAGCCTCAACCAGAATCATACTGAGCATGATAAGAGTTGCAGTCCAATAATGGCAGAGTTTCCCCCTCTAGCCTTCGCAAATTGGAATTTGGCTCCAGTAAGTGGAAATTCATGGACTCCCACAGCCAGCCAGTGACAGCGCTTGGTGGAGTAATCCATTTTTCTACTTCTTGTGCACTGGAGCTATGAGGCACTTCTAGGGTTACACAATTGTATTTGTCCTCTAATTTCATTGTGATTTATCTTTTAAATTACGGTATCTACTTACAGTTTAAAATGTTATGTGTTCATTGGATAGTCAAATTCCATGCAAACGTATAGGTAAAAGGTTTACACAAATAGTTAAGATGCTCATGGTTTAAAAGAACACTTAAATAAGCTGAATTCCTAACACTTTAGTGCCCCTCTAGCACGCCCCCTGGATTCGAAGGATTAAATACCCTTTAAATACCCTCAGCGATGACTCAGTCTCTGCCTCCTCTGACGTTATCACAAGGAGAGGAACCTAATGCCCATGCCACTAGAGGCAGTCTTAACCCTGCAATGTTTTCAGCTGCAGTGTTAAGAGGACAGGGTCCCTGCACCCACACCACTTAAAGGAGATAAAGTGTTCTAGGTGCCTATAGTGTCCCTTTAACAACGCTGCTAAATAGCAACGGCTATATTATTGTAACTGTTTCGATGCCTATTCTCTTATATTTGTTGTTCATATGCTAAAATATAAAATAAATTAAAAAAAATGTAAACATTTTTAAAGTTAGTCACACCATTTTTTCTTACTTCCTTATTTTTTTTCTGGTATGAATGCACATTTATCAGAAATTGTAAAATGCTGCGCATGTCATTTAAAGGGCAATTAGGCTTTAGGTGCTGTGCCCCTGTCGATTTTCAGCAGGTGCTTTCCAACAGAAGGTTTGCAGTGGAGGAGGTTTGAGGTCTGGTCAGTAGTACAGGACTTAGAATGTGGACATGTGCACAGATGCTTCACCTTTGCTTAAAGAAATACACCAAGCACCATAACCACTACATTGTACAGAGAGGCAAACCATGGCCACGGAGAAAATGTAAAAAGGGTTTAATGAGAAAAGAAAAATCTATACACTCAAACGAGGAAGGAATATTTAACAGTAGATAAGCTTAATGCTTTCATGAATAATAAATACCATCACAGCCTTAAAGAAGTAGAATGACCATTCAGAGTATGCAAGAGAATTAGACTAATAATGTCTAAAGATAATATATCTGCAGCTTGTATATGCTATAATTCAATGCAACACAGCTCTAGAAAATCACTTAGAAGGCCAAAAAAAACCAAAAAAACGTTTTTTCCATCATTTTTCATCATCCATTTCAAGTGGAAGTCAGCATGATAGCCTTACGTTGTATACCAGCGAAAACGTAATCTGTCTTACTATAATGTCTAATTTATCTTAACAAGAAGATGGAGAACATAAGAAAACAGTTAGTAGGCCTTTTTAAGGACAATGCTTATTGATCACCAGAACAATGAGGTCACATTGGGAGTAGAGAGGACTGAAGTGGACTTTCCATAGAATTCCCAGGTTGCTGCGAGCCATTACTGGGACCAGTTAAAGTTTAACACTCTGCAGGATGCAATCCCAGCGGGGAGCACAGAACCGGACAAAGAGCTGGAGATGTAGCTTCTCTTATAACCACTAGATCTACAGTAATGAATGCTTTGCATGGCAGGTAATGTGTAAGGCACACAGAAGCAATTGATGTGGACACGCTCATTAGCATGCCAATGGAATTTAACTAGTCTAAGATTTCTGAGTCATTGTTTAAAGCAACTGATACTACCTTTGGAGTACATTTCACAGGAGGTCCTGCCTTTCAGCTGTCTAAGCATCATAGGAGTTGGAATCCACAAACGTCTGTGTTACCAAAGTTAGCAAGCACTTGTATGTGGCAATGTGTAGTAGCGAGAGACACAGAGGCAAAATAAACACAAATGGTGGGGGCAGGACAGCAGCTTCTGAGGTTACAATAACCCGTGTGCCACATGTGTGAGGTCATCATCAGAATGTCCAGAAATTATTTGCTGGGATGTTGCCATTCCTGTAAATTGTCGGGTTTGAAAACATAATCTGCCTAGTAAAAGAACAGGCATGTCATCATTTGTCATAGCACTGTGATTATAGCACATATTATCAACAAGCTATATTCTCCCTATTCCACAATGATATTGCGTAATGATATTTTGCTCACGGGCGTTTATTGAAATTTCTGCCTTCATAGTTTTTTACATTTTACTTACATTATGTAGTGGGGGTACTTATGATGCTTTAAGCTTCACTAGACCTACTAGTCAGTGCAGTAGATGGGTGAAGACTGAAGAGGTTGCTCTCACTCATCAAGGTAACAGTGAAAAGTCTAGTAGACACTTTATCGGTGCTGATGATATCCACTTATGCCCAGACTCCAGTTGTCACCAAGTATGGGGCCTAAAGAATGGGAATACCAGTCAGGACTCCGTTTCTAGTCATACAACCACGCAGACGATTGTCTATACCCACAGCTCCTTTCTACTGTCTGGTCTGACTAGTCTCTAGTATCTATTCCGGACAACCAGTACCACCACCTTTGGTGTACACATACTGCTGGTCTGGTGTCTAGAAGATTAAAAAAAAGGTCTACTATACAGCATAGGTTATGTTTCTTTCTCATTAAAGTTGGCCATTCCCACTCTAGGAGCAACTTAGACAGTCACTAGTATCCACTTCTATTTAGGACTTCTCTTTCGTTCTCTTTGAGTCTGAATAAAGCGGGTCATGGGTAATTGAAACACAAAGGCACACATATATATGCTATCATCTAATTGGATACTTTGTATCCATACATAAACCATAAGAAAGACTAGCAATAATAAAAGTCATCTGTAAACAATTTTTAATAGTGATTTCTCTCTCAGTGGTCTATTCATTTCATTTTGAGATCGCCCCACTTCATATTCTTTTGTTTGCAGAAGTAGTACAGATGATTATGTCCATATACCAGGACACCCATTTTCAGAGGTGAAACAAATTTGTCTTCATTCCTCTTACTTATTTTACCCCATAGGCCGTGGTGACAAATGGAAAAGTTTAAAGGGACACTTCTGGTACCACAGCCACTACACATTGTAGTGGTTGTGGTGCCACCTAGTGCCCTGCATCACCAGCCTTAGCTCAAGGCAGAGAAATTCTGGCTTTGATAGGTCCTCCACCTATCAAAGCCAACCACCAACATAAAGAAAATGCCTGAGCACTCAGAGAGGCTATGATGAGCAGTCTTTATTGACAAAGTGTCAGCATAAAGCATCATAGGTGCAGAGGACAGATCACTGGCAGACATTGGGAAGCTCCAGTGTACTCCTTCCACCATAACCACTACAGCATAGTGGTTGTTGTACATGGAATGTTTCTTAAATTTGGTGGCAATATAACATATATTGCTTTTATTATCCAAGTGTCACTACGAAACTATAGAGCAGCCCAGTAGAAAAGGATTTATGGAACTCACAAACATGTACGCATTAGAATTATAGTTGGAGTAAACGGTGTAGTTGATACATGGAATAGTCTTCCAGCAGAAGTGCTCACAGCAAAACAATTAACAATACCTGCCTCACAAATACTTATGTATGCTTGGTCTAAATATAGGTGGATTAAGTAAAATATTTGGTAAAAGCCCTGTCTGTTAACCCCTTAAGGACCAAACTTCCGGAATAATATGGAATCATGACATGTCACACATGTCATGTGTCCTTAAGGGGTTAAAGACCCATCATTGCAGGGATGAATGTTTGGCTCAATGGCTTCAATTAAATGGCTAGTGCTGACATTTAGCTGTTTGATATGCGACAAAGTACACAGCCGACACTTTGTGGTTCCTTAACTCACATGCATGACGTAGTGAGATACATTAACCTAATTCAGAGTTATTGAGGACCCCAGTGCCCCTGGTGAATCATTATAGGAGGTCAGGTGGAGATCTAATCTAACATATCTGAAGGACGACCTAGAGTGGGACCGTATTAGGTAAGAAAAAGCATTGTTTGTCATAGGATGCTGAACGAGACACAGATGGGTACATGGTCAACATGGCTAATTCCAGGGCCGATCAATTCAAATTGTGAACCACATAGTACATTTAATCTGGTCTCAGACAGTTTAGTGAGCATTTTATTGCTACATTTCAGCTGTGATTTCTCTCAGAGAATTCCACATATATATCAAGTTCACTCTTTGGGGGAGAAGGCTGATTGGCTCCAAGAGTTCCTACAGTTGAAAAGGCGATAATTGTAAGCATTGAGAATAGAAATATACATGTCAGGTTACCAAAATTAAGACTAAAATGTAAAGAACTGAGAAACACCTCTGCCCTCGTGGCTTGCAGACTATTGGATCAGACCTTTTTGGGCATGAGCCTAAGTTAATTAAATGGACAACCCAGGATGTACTGACTACATGTCATGTTTTATGGTGATAATGTATTTAAAAAAAAAAAGTTTTAAAATATATCATATGACACCAACATTTTTCACACCTTTGAAATATAGAAACCCAATGGTACCGCATTATGGTACCATCCTCCTAGTGGACTTATTACAGCCACGTAAAAGCAAGAAAAGAGGGTGGGGGGGTTTAAATTCAGCAACTTACAATTGTAAGGGTCTTTATATAGCTTTTATGATTAAAAGATCAGATTACATTATTATACTTGCATATTTTGAAGGGACACTCACGGCACCAAAGCAACTATAGCTTAAAGTGGTCTGAGTGACTTTAGTGTCCCTTTAATGAAGCAGTTTTGGTGTATAGACCATGCCCCTGATCTACACACCTTTATTGCTCAATTCTCTGCCTAGACAATTCCTGAAAATCTCTTATTGCACAATATACCTTGTGTGCGCACGTGAGTTCTAAATTCAGGAATGTCTTAGACGGAATCAATAATGCTCGTACGGACATGTATAGATATATGGATATATTAGGGAGTTGTGACTAGGAACGCTGGCAACACTTATGATATAAAATGCAGATTTTGATTACTACGCATTTGTCCAAATTAATCTATGTATTCCTTGGTATCAGAACCTTAAAACCACTTTTGATGCAATTGTTCCCAGTAAGGTAAGAGTTCATACATACCCCTAAAGGTATTCAGAACACATTTTGAAACCAATGGTTTGTTCTCATTTACATGCTAACAGTCTGGCATAATGCAATGTAGCTCACAGTCTTTGGTTAACAAAGATAATCCCATTAGCATATTACTGTATCCTAACTTCCCCTCCATGTGATAAGAGTAGAGATAAAGTCCAATTAGTGATAGGTATTGATAACAATACTGAGACACATAAATGTGCAAAGAAGATAGTCATTTTGGGTCATTTTGTGGTTTGCATAGTGCCCGATATAGGTGCATTCAAACAGATTTGTGTTAAGTAGCTCAATAAATTAGAAATATCTCTATAGCTTTCTTCTACAACAGTTCTATTGGACAACATCTTTAAATCTCTCTATGATGGACCACATACAGATGCTGCTCTATTTAACAACATAATTGCCCCGATACAGACTGCTCTGTCTTCCTTATTCAATCCTTGTCCTCCTCTCTTTAATCCTCCCACTCTCTCGTTTCACTGTCCATTCTTACACCCATCAATAGAGCTGTCACCTGGAAACAGATGGGGACAAGATGTTTGGGGCCGATTCAGTCTGGAAACCTCTGTTAATAGGGGTCCGGTAGATGTTTAACTAGCTTGTTATTGACGTCCTGGCTGGACTCAGTGTTCCAGGTCCGGGGACAGATTGGCCCCTGTGTTGAGTACATGAATACATATATTGAGAGGCAGGTGACATTGCGCTTTACTCCCACTCATACACCCACAGAGCTGTCACCAGATCAGATCAACACTCTGTAAGCGGGAATTATGTGATGCTTAGCACCCACCCCCATGAGCTCCCCCTGTATCTATTAAGAGTTAAACACATGCAGAACCTGCAACATCTTGTAGCTTTCTGATTGAATAATAGATTATATATACTTGGTTGTTAAGCTCAAGGTCTTGTTAAGCTGTTCGGAGATCCCTCTTTAAGAGAGAAGAGAAAATGACTGTACTCACAGTTTGCGTCACAGAACAAACAAATAATTAAACAATAAATAATACTTAAATAAAGTATTAATACAAATTTAATTAATATCTCAGCAGATGGGTCAGACATGTTTTTTTGTAAAATGACTTTGACACCCTAAGACTCCTTGACCCATAATCACTGCAATTAATTTTAGTAGTTATATGTAATTAGAGTTACTTTTTAAAACATATAGACCAGTAGTCTTCTTAGCATTACTCTGGGTTACAGATTATTTTGAAGAATTATGATTAAACATCTGATAAAGAAAATTAAACAAAATCACAATAGTGATAATTGATAATAGAGTGCAAGTAACTTTTTTCTTTGTTTTTTATTGTATGTATTGGGGCTGATGTGTACTACAGTCATTGCTGCTGCCCAGGAGTTTGAGCGCAGGGCTTAAATTTTATGTTTGTTTTTGTATCACACAGCCATGTTGCAGTGCAGCCACCCACCATATGTGTTCCCTATTAAGGGTTAATAAGTGTGTAGGGGTTTACAGAAAAAAAAAGAAAAAACTCTGTTTCAGAGATTTTCTACCGATTAGCTGAAGACAGCAAGTCGAATTGTTAGCGAAGGACTCACCCAAGAGGTTTGCCTTGACGTGGCAGGTGAGCTTACACTAAAATGACCATTGGAAGAGATCGCTTTGAAAAATTGTCATTAAAACATCTGATAAAGAAAATAATAAATCACAATGGTGATCAATTTATAATAAAATGGGAACCACCACTTCTATGGAAATTACTGAATACAAAATTTAGTTCAGTCCTGGCACGGCCAGGGCACGGATTGCAAATGAGGAGAAAACAAAAAACAAAAAACATTGTTTAGTTTCTCCTCCTCTACGCTATCTCAACACCGGCGGCTTGCTGCAATGGACAGAGCAGTAATGAAATCAGGGTAATATTTAAATTTGTGTGCCTTGTTGTGGCATGCTTTTATGTTCAAGGGAACAAAGCAAAAAAAAAGTGAAATTCTGGAAAATCCATGTGGTTGTCTAAGAATGCGTGGGACTTTTCTTAATTGCTACACGAATGATGATCACATTTTTATTACAGGAACCTAGCATCTATCTGAAAGTGCCAGGTCACACCCTAGAGTTGGGAAACGCAGAGAAAATGTGTCAGTGCAATGCTAGTCAAAGGAAGCAGTTGATTCATAAATAGCCCAGCAGCAGAAATTAAAGTTGGTGCAAGGAGTAAGATATTGAAGTGTCCAGCTTACTGTCACGACAGGTGAGGACCCCAACATGCAAACACAAACACCATAAAACCAAACAGCAAGGAGAGTCCGTATAACTGGCCCTTAGAGTGGCCGGACTTAAAGGACCACTATAGGCACCCAGACCACTTCAGCTTAATGAAGTGGTATGGGTGCCTGGTCCAGCTAGGGTTAACCCTTTTTTTTTTTTTTAAATAAACATAGCAGTTTCAGAGAAACTGCTATGTTTATACTGAGGGTTAATACAGCCTCCAGAGCCTCTAGTGGCTGTCTCACTGACAGCCGCTAGAGGCGCTTGCGTGCTTCTCACTGTGAAAATCACAGTGAGAAGACGTCAGCGTCCATAGGAAAGCATTGAAAATGCTTTCCTTTGAGACCGGCTGAATGCGCGCGCGGCTCCTGCCTCCATGCGCATTCAGCCGATGACGTCGCGAGGAAGGAGGATAGGAGGAGGAAAGCTCCCCCCCGGCGCTGGAGAAAGAGGTAAGTTTAACCCCTTCCTCTCTCCAGAGCCCGGCGGAAGGGGGTCCCTGAGGGTGGGGGCACCCTTAGGGCACTATAGTGCCAGGAAAACGATAGTGCCAGGAAAACGGTACATTATTCCACTCTTTAATCCACACTTGGTCTCCTGGGTGGTAACTATGAACTGGGGGATAAATATTCACAGGTAATCTATCTTGTACCCATTTCTGTACCTCCTCCATAGTCTTACCCAACTCTACAACCTGCTGCCGGGTAATTCCTTCTCCCAACTGACTCAAATCCCCCCTTAAGTTACCAAGTACGGGAGGTGGTCGCCCATACATGATCTCAAAAGGAGAGAGACCCATCCTTCTGGTAGGTGTACTGCGGATTCGCAATAGAGCTATGGGCAAAAGAACGTTCCACTTAAGTTGGGTTTCCTGACACATTTTAGCCAACTGGTTCTTAATTGTTCTATTCATTCTCTCTACTTTACCAGAACTCTGGGGTCTATATGCCGTATGAAGCCTCCACTTTATACCAAGCATATGAGTCAGTTGTTGTAGGCACTGATGAACAAAAGCTGGACCATTGTCCGATCCTATAGAGCAGGGTAGTCCATATCGGGGTATTATTTCTCGTAACAGGAATCTCACAACTTCTCCTGCTTTCTCTGTACGAGTAGGACAGGCTTCTACCCAGCCTGAATAGGTGCACACAACTACTAGTAGGTAGCGATGTCCACCAGATTTAGGCATTACTGTATAGTCAATTTGTAGATCGGACATGGGGAGTCCCCTCCATAAACTGGACTCCTGGTGGCTTTACTGGTCCTTGCCTTGCATTATTTTTAGCACACGTTACACATCTTCGTACAATGGCCTGAGTCAAGTTGGACAATCTTGGTATGTAGAAATGTTTTCTGAGAGATTCTTCTGTGCTGTCTCTCCCAGAATGTGTCCCGTTGTGATAGTTTTGGACAATTTCTACCGCTAGTGATGCTGGAATAACTATTCTCCCATCTTCTAACTGATACCATTTGTTCTCCAAATACTTTCCAGGTTCAGTCTTTAACCACTCGTCTTCTTGAGCTGTATAAACTGGAGTCCATTGAGACAGTGGAGTTGGTATAAGAGCAGCTATATGCTCCACATATTCCTGTCTTTCTGATTCAGCGGCACGCTTAGCTGCATTATCTGCCATCCGATTTCCCTTGGTTACATCACCATCTCCTCTCAGATGCGCTCGACAATGTATGATACCGACTTCTTTCGGTTCCCATACTGCTTCCAATAGTTGTAGGATTTCAGCTGCGTACTTGATTTCTTTGCCCTCTGAATTCAATAGTCCTCTTTCTTTATACAAAGCTCCGTGGGCATGAGTGGTTAAAAACGCATACTTGGAGTCCGTGTAGATGTTCACTCTTAAACCTTCAGCCAATTGTAACGCTTGTGTCAGTGCTATCAATTCTGCTTTTTGTGCTGATGTTCCTTTTGCCAGTGGCCGAGCTTCTATCACCTTGTTTATTGTTGTTACTGCATATCCTGCATAGCGGATCCCTTCTTTCACATAACTACTGCCGTCGGTGTAATATTGAACATCGGGGTTCTGGATGGGAAAATCACGAAGATTTGGTCTACTTGAAAATACTTCATCCATCACTTCCAAACAATCATGTTGACTTTCAGTAGGTTGTGGCAAACATTGCTTGATACTTGGTCATACGGCTGTTACTAAACCAATGATTTCCTTTGCAATCCAACAACGTCTGTACTGCATGTGGAACTCGTACATAAAGTTCTTGACCCAGAGTGAGTTTATCGGCTTCAGCTACCAGCAGGGCGGCTGCAGCTACGGCTCTTAGACAAGGTGGAAGTCCGCTGGCCACTGCATCCAGTTGCTTAGACATATAGGCAACAGGTCTTTGCCATGATCCCAAGTACTGTGTCAATACTCCCACAGCCATTCTTCTTTGCTCGTGTACATACAGGTAGAATGGTCGTGTGTGATCAGGTAGACCTAATGCTGGGGCACTCATCAAAGCCTTCTTCACATCTTCAAATGCCGTTTGCTGTTCTTGAGTCCATAAGAAGGGGTCGTGCTCTGTACCTTTGATAGCTGCATACAGAGGTTTTGCCAATATCGCGTAGCTGGGAATCCATATCCTACAGAAGCCTGCTGCCCCCAAGAATTCTCGCACTTGTCTTCTATTCTTGGGTATCGGTATTTGGCACACAGCTTCTTTTCTCTCTGGCCCCATAATTCTTTGACCTTCAGAGATATGGAATCCCAGATATTTGACAATTGGCAAACACAACTGAGCCTTCTTCCCAGAAACCTTGTATCCTGCCTTCCAGAGAATGTGGAGTAGATCGTGTGTTGCTTGCTGACATATTTCCTTTGTAACTGCTGCTATCAACAAGTCGTCTACATATTGTAATAGTACACACTCTCCTGGGATGGACTCGAAATCCAGTAGATCTTGACTTAGGGCTGAACCAAATAGGGTAGGTGAATTTTTAAACCCTTGGGGCAGTATTGTCCAGGTCATGTGGCGTTTCGAGCCCGTTACAGCGTTTTCCCATTGGAAAGCGAAGATACATTGGCTTTCTGCGGCAATTCGGAGGCAAAAGAAGGCATCTTTGAGGTCTAAAACTGTAAAATAGGTTGCCCCGCCCGGAATTAAAGCAAGCAGGTTATACGGATTGGGTACAACTGGATGTATACTAACAACCGCATCATTGACTGCTCTCAAGTCCTGCACAGGTCGATACTCATCTGTACCGGGCTTTTGAACAGGCAGCAATGGGGTGTTCCAGGGGGAAGTACAGAATTTTAGGATACCATACCGTATGAACTTATCCATATAAGATTGAATGTTCTTCTTAGCCTTCTGCGGGATGTGATATTGTCGTAGGCTCACTGGATAAACCCCAAGTTTTAGTTCAAACTCCTGGTATGTTGAATAAGGATTCATCACTCCTAGGGTTTTGGCTAGTCAACGCTGTATAAAGTCGCCACTCTTCTTCCTTTGGTACGGATAATGTCATAATACCTGAAGGTCCATTAAACTTTAAGGATGTTGTTCCTTTTGGTAGGAACGTAATCTGCGCTTGTAATTTGGAAAGCATATCACGTCCCAACAATTAGACTGGACATTCAGGCATGTAAAGGAATTGATGTTTTACTACGTGGCCTCCCAATGTACAGAGTCGACTTTTAAGAACCGGTTTTGCAGCACTTCTTCCAGTTGCTCCTATTACGGTAATAGTTCTTCCAGATGGAGGAGCAACTAGGTTAGTCACCACCGAATGTTCAGCACCAGTGTCGATCATGAATGCACTCCTTTTTCCCCCTATTGATACATCGACCATAGGCTCCGCTCGACCAAGGGGGATGGAGCCCGGTCGGTATCAATAGTCCTCCATGACCGTGTCAGCCAATCCTACGAAGTCCCTACCTTCTCTATCGCGGGACCTTTGCGCTGCAGGATAGTACTTATCTTCTCTTACACTTCCTCTGTTTCCATTACTTCCTCTATTACCATTGCTCCCTCCGGGGCCTCCTCTACCTCTCGCTCTGCCTCTAAAGTTTCCATAACCTGCCCTGGGTGGGTCTCTCTCGTACTGCTCTCTTTGCGGACACTCGCTTCTCCAACGCCCTTCTTCCCTGCAATACGCGCACTGATTCCTACTCAGGGGCTCCCTATTCCACCTACTATCGCCTCTATCTGGGCCCCGTCTATCTACGCCTGCGATCGCTACCGCTAGCATATTAGCCTTTTTACACATCTTGCGCTCTTCCTCTTTCTTACTTTCTGATTCCCTATTCATGTACACCTTATTTGCTACCTCCATTAGTTGGGTGATGGACATTCCTGCAAACCCTTCTAACTTCTGTAGCTTGCGCTTAATATCTCCGTAAGCTTGGCTGACAAAGGCAGAGTTTACCATTCGGGAATTATCAGCGTCTTCCGGATTAAAGGGGGTATACAAGCGGTATGCCTCCAATAATCGGTCATAAAAGACACTGGGCGCTTCATCACTTTTCTGAATCACCTCAACTGTCTTCGACATATTAATGGCTTTCTTCCCTCCGGCTTTCATGCCAGCAATTATAGCGTCTCTATAAGCTTTTAGTTGACGCATGTCTGCGCCATTAACGTTCCATTCGGGATCGGTATTAGGATAATGCGTTGCGGTCCATGCTGCTGGATTGGCTTGATTTAAAGTACGGGCTTCTTCCTCTAGTGCTTTAATGGCCGCTTGGTTAATCCTAGTCCTTTCCTCATTATTGAACAATGTCATTAATAACTGCTGGCAATCAGCCCATGTCGGATTATGTGTCTGAACTATCGAGGTGAACAGATCAGTCATAGCTTGTGGTTTCTCAGTGTACGAGGAATTGTGGGTCTTCCAATTCAAGAGATCGGTAGTCGTGAACGGGACATATACGAAGACTGGGTCAGCATATACCATTTGACCTGCGGCATCGAGATAGGCTGACCCAGGATTCAAACGAAGAGGCATCTGATAATGTTTGGGTTGTTGGGTACCAGTCAGTTGTCGGGTTAGTATAGGGCTACGTGAAGGGGCGTCGGTTATGGGTTCCGGTCGGGGGGTAGTAAGGCGTGGGGATGTAGAGGCTCTATTGTGGGGAAGGCCGGTGAATAGAATATTCCGAGCCGAGCTAGAAGAAGCTTGACCGGAAACTTGAAGTGGCGCCAAATCAGGATAATGGGATCTAACGGGGGTTGGTTCCGGAAGGGGAGGTTTAGTACGGCGGGGGGTGGATTCTGAACTGGAGGAGGAAGCGGAAGCGGATGGGGACAATGGGGGAAGGGGTGTAGAACTTCCTGTACTTGTATCACTTCCTTCTACAGGGAAGTAAGGGTGCGGCATAGGGATCTCGGACTCAGGGGGCGTGTCCAAAATGGGCCTAACCGTAGTCCTAGTGGACAAACAAGTTCTGGCCACCATGAGGCGACATTGCTCCTCGTGGCATATCCGAATCCATCTTGGCGAGTCGTTTACGGCCTGTCTCCAACAATCAATATATGGAAACTGTCCGTAAAGTTCAGGCCTACCTGATACAGCCACGTGTACACGCTGTACCAGAGTTGGATCCAAACTGCCACGTGGCGGCCATGCCGCAACCAAAGTAGGCCACTCCCTAGTGCACAAAGTGACCAAACGTACAGGGGACATTTTAACCCCAAAATCACATGTTGTAAATCCCTTTTTAAAATTCTTTACCATACAACCTAAGGGATCCAAAATCGTCGACTCCGACGCGCCCATACTTATCAATGGAGCGTCGTTGACAACGAATACTATGCACACGTTCTATTCAACAGTCACACCCGTTCCTTCCGGCAACAGCACCACGTGGTACAGTTACCAAGTGAAACGTACACAATAACACAATGAACACTCAGGGAATTCCCGTACACACACAGCTGTTACACCAGTCACTAAGTAATCAACATTATGCCCTTTGGCGAAACTATACAGTCACCCACGCTATAATTCTCTATATATGAATTACCCGTCTATAACACACCCCAGTAACATCGTCTTTTACAAACAGCGGTTACAGTACGGTTAGCATAGGTCAAAGCACAATTTAAGGTCACAATACAATTATTAGTGGTTATGGTGTTAAACATGCAATAGACGACAATGATTAGTACTTATATACAGTGTCAGTAAATATACAGGGTTATGGTACCGTGCACTATAATACAGCAACACACTATTAACACTCTCGCTAGACGGCTGAGCTCGCGCTATCTAACAAGATATACACTTTACTAACAATCTTTAACACATATACAATCCCAACTAAACTATTGGCCAGTACCTTGATGGACTACCTAAAACTATCTACATCCGTTTTGGTTAGCCACACTGCCCAAGCACCACATATAGCGAACTAGAGGGCGGAATTTACAACAGAACCCTTTTAGTCTTTCTACTCTATCAATAGTCTAGTGGGTTCCAAATTTACACGCCTTCCCACTTAGCCAAGATAGGTTGAGATCTAGCAAACGATAATGTACATCAGAGTCTGCTTAGTCTCCCGGTACCTCCGACCTAGCGAACGAATTGTACACCCTAGAACGCTAGTCTAGACAAGACACCGGTGTCCGGCTAGGGCTATTTACACCAGAACCCCTCCTGACTCCAAACCAAATCAAACGGTCTTACTAAAGAGCGTTCGATTGAGCGGTGCGCCTTCGCTCCTTCCCTCCGACAGAGGGGGCAGATTCCATACACAGATTTAAACCCCTTATGGGCCTACCGCACAATCGGTATACCCCTAGTGGGTCCGCCGTCTAAAACAGCGGTCGTCTTACCTCCTCGTTCCTGAACCTGAGTTCACACTCATCGACGGGGACACCCCAGCACTTCTTACGTAGAGGCCGATGATCTCCTGGACAACAGACCAGTGGCGCCGAGACGAAGGGAGGTCCACGCAGAAGTTCAGGGGTGCAGCCGTAGAGAACGTGGGCAAAGATAGACCGTCTCACGCCTCTGCTTCTCAGCTACCGTTGAACGATGAGCTTCCCGGCCAATGCACCAAATGATACCGGAGAAACTGACGGAAGCCAAGCACAGAGAGATGGACACAGGTTTCTTCAGGAAGGAAGAGATTCTTTATTCGGTTCACCGATCGGGACTCAGAGGGACTAATGTCACCAAAATACAGCAAGTTCTGAGCCCCGGACAATAGTGCAGGCTCCTTATATAGGCACATAACTTCTCCCATAATAAGCTCCACCCGCACATTCGCTTGACCAATCAATACAAATAAGAATTAACTTCCTGCTTGACCGCATGGCTTGTCCAGCACAATGGAGGAGGGGAATACTACATCCTGTATTCTTGCACATGCTCCGTACACTACTGATCGTATCTTGCCTCGTGCAACCAACTGATCGATACGTCAGCATATGCACATACACATGCCACGTGGTAATCTCGGCCTACTAAATTTATTTTTACCGAGATTCCACCACAGTAGCACAGAGGTCAGAATAAACTGACAAAGTCAAAACCACAAACTGCAAAGGAACGCACTAATGGTTCAGCAAGAACCACAACAGGGTACCTAGCAAGAGGCAGAACCCACACGTGATGGATTATCCATGTGCACTAAAAGAAACGTGAGTGACTTGATGCAGGCTTCACTTCACCAATGACACCAGAATTACACAATTGACACTTAACCCCTTAAGGACACATGACATGTGTGACATGTCATGATTCCCTTTTATTCCAGAAGTTTGATCCAAGAGGGGTTAAAGTCTTTATTCAGAGTTGCACCAAAAAATGACACAAAAACATCCCAACTCTTCAGGTACACTTTCAGTTGTGTAAAAAATGATGCAAGAATAATGCGGCTCGGCAAGAACACTTTGAGTCGGACTGATGCGACCCCAAACTTTGTATAATTATTTGTACGTGTATAGTGTGCTGCGTCAGATTTGCCGCCATGTGAGGTGGAGATGCCAATAGCATGCATGGCAACCACAATGTAAAAGACAAACAGTATATCTTGTCATTTTGAACCTGTTGAATCTAGTATGTACGAACATCACATCTGTCTGCAATTAAACTGTAGTACTAACAGAGAGTCTTGTCATTTGCAGCTTACAACAGATGCTGCGTATGTTTGATTTAGCTACATATATTTCTTATATGGATCACCTCTCATCCAGGGCACTTTAAATGAGGATAGTAACTACTGCGATGAATAAACAGGTATTACAGCCAAAGAGCACATTAACTCTAAATGAAATAAAACATTTGAATAAGGTAGAATCAAATTGATTTGGCATTAAAACTCATCAGGGTGATGGGTACATACTGATGGAAAGCTGGGTAATAATGTGGGAAGTTAGATAACACAAGTTGGACAAATTGTGAGCGATTGGTAATAGGAATTATTAAGGTATAGCGTCATAGAAAACTTGTGAATAGTTTTTAATTTCAGACTGGGAAGTCTAACTAGATGCAACGAGGGATTTGGTTCCAGAAGTTGGGAAGAAATTGATAATATATGAGTAGAGAGGACAGGTAGGTATATTGCAGGGGATAGCATGTAAGCTCATTGAGCAGGGCCTTCAACCCCTCTGTTCCTGTGTGTCCAACTTGTCTGGTTACAACTACATGTCTGTTCGTCCACCCAATGTAAAGTGCTGCGGAATTTGACGGCGCTCTATAAACATATAATATTAATAATAATAATAAATGAGAAAAGATAATGTGAAAGGTTGCAAGAGTAGGACATTTGAAAACTGAGCATTCGTGGATCAGAAGCCAGCAGAGTTGTTGCAATAATAGAAGGACATGACCAATCAGAGACATGATGAAGAGGTATGGAGTAGCAGCATTTTAGTTTGTTGAAGTAAGATGGAGTATTACCGTAGGAAGATGTGATTAAAATGGAGATTTGCGGCCAAGAATATCACCAGTAGGTAGATTACATCATGTACTGATAAAATTAAACTGGTATGTGTTTTGAAATTACCCAAAATTATATTAGGAGGAGGATAGCCTCCTAATTCACAAGTCAATACCAAAGGCTGCCCAACATGTTTCAACCAATTCTTAATTTGGAGTAAATGCCGTAAAACACCAAGAGCCACACAGAATAAAACATCAGAAGACAGACATACGCACTACTTTGCTAGAAATTAAAATCTGTAGAAGATTTAACCTTAGGGCGGGTTAATAAAAATGTTATGCAAGAATGCAGAAGGATTGACCTGATGCAGGATGAAGGCCTACACCTACATTAATATCTGTTCTGGCCTCAGAGGGTCACGTATGATTACAATCTTTTCTATTAATTCAACTTCGATGACAACGATTGCTCAGATACAGTTACAAGAGCGTTTTGCACTTTTAAGTGACTCTTCATATGTCTTTCTTAACGCGAGCACTTCCTGACAGAGTGATTGCTGGAAGCCACCGCAGGGCATATAAATGTGTAAAGTTCCATGTTTTAGTTAAGATGCCTTCTTATCTAATCCACACATCATGCAGCAGGGATACTGTCAAATAAGCACCCATAAACAAGCCCTACTGGATATACATATGTATGTACATACCACTATTAGGTGCCAATGAAGCTATTAAGGCATAGCTGATTATCATAATGGCACCTGGAGTGCTAAGATCATTAAAAACCTGTTAACACGTAAAAAAAAAAAAAAAACTTTTCCATAACGCCGGAAGAGTAATAATATAGTGTTTACTGTAAAAACGTAGGTGTGGGAGGCTTGGTGGATATATGGGGCTGGTGATGGGGTTGTTATGCTGCCAATTTAATTTTAGTATACTGTTTTAACTATGGAACTATTAAACCACACGGAAAAACTGCTTTAAGACACACAAAGCAGGAGAAAGGAGGGACATGTCAATATATTTATTATATTGTCAATATGTCAATATATTATTATGCCGTGGAGAGGCGTAGATCCAACCAAAAGGACTTCTACTGAAAATTACACATTTCATATTTTCAAGAAAGAATATGCATTTGGGATACTCAGATACTGGCAATAGCATTGTAATCAAGGGCATTATCTGTCTGTGTTCTCACTAAAATTGTATACGTTTATTTTGTAAATTATACCACTGATATTGTGCATGAGAAGCATAATGATAGAACTTGTCGAGGTTTATAAAAAAATACAACAATTAAAAGTGTATTAATTATTACTTCCATATAGTTTAAGTGTGTCATTAAGGTTTTGTGTAGATTACAATAGGGTGGTCCAAAGACAAGACGCAGCAAGGCATAACACTTCCCATCTACATACAGTTGTTGAGCGTAGCAGACAACGGGATGACTATAATAGAAAGAGCATGTTGGCTTTATACCAAAAAGATAAATAAAAACATCATGGATGAAACAGATAATGAGGAAGAGATGGAAGAGCATCAACAGAAAGGAGGAAATCCTGTAGGTCAATGGTTCTTAACTCCCAAGCCATGCCAAAGATTTGTGAATCTTCCCATTGGTCGTATCACATTGATGAGGCCTAAGGTAGCTGCCCACAACTAATGTTTTATTGAAGCAGTCCCAACGTAAATTACATTAATCTGGGTTTCTGCTTATAAAGAAAAAAGAAAGAGTTACTCTAAGCCTCATAAAAACTGCAATTTAGTGGTTATGATTCTAGAAGTACCCTGGTGCCATTGCCCAGTAATGGGGTAAACTGTGGCCCTAAACTGGCTCTATCACAGCTGAACCGCATCTTTCTTCCGCAGTGCTGCAGAAGCCAGATGCCAATCATGCCACCTATTCATCGGCAGAGACCATGTGGGTTTGTTTTATTTATTTATTTATTTTACTACTTTTTAGTTTATTGAAAGAGACAATTCTTGAATAGTTTTATAAATATTGCCATTAAAGAAGCTTCTTTGGGTAGGGTCATGTCAAAAACCCATCATACTACATGGTCAATTGTAACTGATATTATATGGCTCTCCCTAAGCTAGAAGGATAATCCATACGTGGACCCCAAGCTCATTGTGCCTAGAGGGGTATCAGCTACACCTCGTTGGTGAGGCCCAAAGAAGGTTCGAAACGATTGTCCAGGGTTGCTGTATCTCTCGTCCAGAGAGAAATTGCCGGCATTTCCATAAGGGCAGTCAAGAATGGAAAAACATTTTTGAGATCTGAGCGGGACTAATCAAAGGGCAAGCTACCGAGTTTCTATAAGCTTTTGCAGATTTCTCATATTCTCTGTGTTTGTTGCAATTGATTTGTAACTGAAAACTTGACTTAGAAACTTGACTTCTCAACTTGAATCAGATTATATGTTCCTAGGCTGGCACACATCTAGCGCATACCCAGGAGACTCTAATGTTTCCTCTTAGTTTAAGTCGACCACAAAAATAAAATGTGAGTTTTAACAAAATACTAGTTTAGGTTTACCTTCCGATTACTACATTCAGCGTTGGCAGGTTTCAAGTGCTGCTGGTTTTAAAATTATATTTATGTTTCTATATAAAAATGCTGACAAATTTAGTGATGGATCAGTCTTTCCTGGGGGGTGTCTATTCATTTAGAATAGAATCACTAATCAGAGTTACCCCTCCCCCTCTAAACCCCCATACCCTCGGGTGAAATACTGACATCCCTAGCATTTTCAGAGACACACATCACCCGGCAGATACCAGGTAAGAGGTCAAACTGTTAATAAACAAACAGTCTGACTGCTTACAATGGGGGCACCAGGGCACATTCGGCACCAAAACCACGCTGCTGTAGTTATAGTGGTTGGAGTGTTCCTTTAATCCAACAGGGATTTTGGCTAGTAAATGGGATGAAATATTCACATAAATGTAATTTACCCATGACAGGAGCATGAATGTTATATTCAATTTTTTTTTTTTTTTTTTGCCTACAGTTTAATCCCCTTCATTACACTCAATGCTATTGATGCAGGGGAATGTACTCAAAGTATCCCTCTTTAGCCCTATCTAGAAAAGGTGAAACCATGTTTAATATTTCTGCTAGGTAAAATAAATAAATAATAATGGTCAGCAGAGTGTAAAGGCGGTTTAGCTCAGATAGGCAAAAAGGTTCCAGGAAGGCAGGGATTAGCACTTTCACACATCTCACCGTATAGAAACTTACCTAACTGCAAACTGGCCATGTTCAGCACATATATACCAAGATCAAGGATGTTCGAGAGTAGAAACCAGCTGCTGTTCAGCTTCAACATTTATTCTGTGCTCCATAACCAGTGTAGTGGGTATGGTGCTAGTATGGATGAAATTATGAATGCTAAAATGGAAATGCTACTTTCACATCAGCAAGAGATGAGCATAATGGCACCATATCCACTTCATCTTGGTCTGACCCTTTTAAGTTGGAAATCATTGTGGGAGTTCTACTACAGCTTAGGAGTCTACCTTTTGGCCACACCTGACCTAATGTGAATCTGAACATCTTATGTAACTGAATACAATCTAGTCTTAAAGGGACACTATAGTCACCAGAACAACTACAGCTTATTGAATTTGTTCTGGTGAGTAGAATCATTTACCTTCAGGCTTTTTGCTGTAAACACTGTCTTTTCAGAGAAAATGCAGTGTTTACATTACAGCCTAGTGATAACTTCACTGGCCACTCCTCAGATGGCTGTTAGAGATCCTTCCTGGGTCATGGCTGCCTAAAATGCATCCAAACATTCAGTATCTCCTCCCTCTGCATGCAGACACTGAACTTTCCTCATAGAGATTCATTGATTCAATTCATCTCTATGAGGAGATGCTGATTGGCCGGGGCTGTGTTTGAATCATGCTGGCTCTGCCCCTGATCTGCCTCTTTGTCAGTCTCAGCCAATCCTATGGGGAAGCATTGGGATTGGATCAGGCTACCACTTCTGATGATGTCAGGAGGCAGTGGGCAGGTGTAAAGATAACAGTGACAATGCAAGCAGCTCCAAAATTCAAAACATGTAAGATATTGCTATATTTATGGAGGCATTAGGGGCCCAGGGGGGCTAGATGGTGGTTTTAACACTATAGGGTCAGGAATACATGTTTGTGTTCCTGACCCTATAGTGATCCTTTAAGGTACACTATAGGCACCCAGACCACTTCATCTTAGTGAAGTGATGTGGGTGCAGGGTCCCTGTCCCCTCAACCGTGCAATGTTAATTATTACATTGCAGGGTTAAGACGGCCGCTAGTGGTTGTAGTTAAGACTGCCGCTAGTGGTTGTCAGACATTTACTAGAAGCACTTCCTGGTGGTTAGGCGACTTTGGTCACCTGATGCCTGACGTCCTCAAGCTCCACATGAGGACATCCAGCGCCAGCAATGCTTTCCTATGTAGTGGGTCTAATGCGCTTGCGGCGTTTGCCATGCATGCGCATTATCACCCCCCCCGTTGGGCAAAGTCCAAGGGGACAGACCACCAACACAGTGCCGAGGGACATCGGGTAAGTACAGTAAGGGTTTATTACACCTTACAAGGGGGTGGACCACGAAGCAAGCTTCAGGGAGCTATAGTTCTAGGAATACAACTTTCCTATCACTATAGTATCCCTTTAGTTTATAGTGTGCAGTGAGTGTGTGACAGTTTATCTTGAAGAAATGTCCATCTACAACCTATCACTATGTAGGAACTAACTAAAAATGGGCACACAAAAAAAAAAACACATGACTGACAATAATATGAAATGTGCTTCTTAAATCCCAATTATACAGAGTATTTCGAATATAGGAACTTCCACTAAGAGAAAATCAAATTAGATTATTTTCCTTTTTTTTTTTTGGTTGTTTAGAGACTAATCTAAATTGATTTTGATCAAAACCAAAAATTCCTCATTAAATTGAAAAATGTAATAAAATAGTTTCAAATCTAATCTCAAAGCACCACTGTAATTATGCAGCAACCATAAAAATCTTGTGACCACAAAAAGACCATATAACCAATCGACACCTCAAATTGTGTGCAAAATAATATACAGCATGTGCAAAGGATCTGATAACTTCATTATTGAGTGGCACTTCAAACCACTCAAATCCTTTGAGTGGTTTTCATTTGGGCTTTCTGATTTATATACAGTGAAGGAAAAAAGTATTTGATCCCCTGCTGATGTGGAACGTTTGTCCACTGACAAACAAATGATCAGTCTCTAATTTTTTTATTTTTTTTTATTGTAGGATTTCATTATCGTACACACTTGTAAGCGCATAGTGAGCTACATTTTAAGTGCATGCATAGGGAAACATAAACCAATACATCAAATGCATGTCATTCAACAGAGGTATTTTAGGCTTGTCTGGCAAACTGTAGCCAATGTTGTATGCACTGTATAGAAGGCAGTACGGTAGACACTGTTAGTCGAGACTCTGCATACAGGGGTGTGGAATGTTCGAGAAAGTTAAATTACAAACAGAAAACAGCCTGATCTGTGGCTAATAAAGTAAAGTTGCTTAGTGTAGGTCATTAGTGGACACTAATCTAAACACAAAGTTATCAGCATATATGGTAAGTAAACAAACAAAACCGGAACATAAGGCATTATATGAAGTAGCTTCAATAGGCGATGATCGCCGTCTCTTCCAGAGCTCCTCAAGTGCCAGCGGCTGGTTGTGCTGCAGCTCCCCTCCGTGGTTTGGGGTAAAAGGGTTGGATAGCATTAACGTCCCATACTGGAGTAATGGGTGCTTGTGATGCAGCCAACATAGGTCGCAGGATGTTCTCCGGGATGGTTAAGTCCATCTCTCTAAAGAGCTGTTCTGCCTCCGAGATGTGGGTAAGTTTGAAACGCTTGTCAACATGTAGCACTGTTAGTTTTCGTCCCGGTCCCCAGCGGTACCTAACGTCCTTATCGCGCAGCAGCTTGGTCACAGGTTGCAGTGGGTGTCTCCAAAGCATGGTGGCCCTGGATAGGTCATTGAAGAAGGAAAGGTCTGAGCCTTCAAACTTGTAGGTATGTGCATTCTTAGTAGCAGCCTGTATGAGCTGCTTGCTCTGAAGTGACTGAAACCAGAGCAGCAAGTCCCATAGCAAGACATAGGAACCCTAAAGTGAAAGTCCAGTGGCATATGTTTGGCCTTTATGAGGATAGCATAGAGCTCAATAATCTGCGATGTAATGAGGTACCTCGTTATCCACTACGGCTTCAGGGACTCCGCGGACCCGCAGCTTTCATGGTCTCTTACTGTCTTCCAGCCTGGCCAGTTTGCACTCTCCACCATGGCCAAGACCAAAGATCTTTCCAAGGATATCAGGGACAAGATTGTAGACCTAAACAAGGCTGGAATGGGCTACAAGACCATCGCCAAGCAGGTTGATGAGAAGGTGACAACAGTTGGTGTGATTTGAAGGAATTACACATTTATTGGGATATGCAAAGAGGAGTCGGACAAAATCCCTCCTCAGATGTGTGCAAACCTGGTGGTAAACTACAAGATTGCCAACGAGGGTTTTGTCACCAAGTACTAAGTCAAAGGGGTCAAATACTTACTTCATACTTACTTCACTCATTGACATGCAAATCAATGTATAACTGTTTTGACATGCGTTTTTCTGGATTTTTTTTTTTTGTTATTCTGTCTCTCACTGTTAAAATACACCTACCATTAAAATTATAGACTGATCATTTCTTTGTCAGCGGCAAACGTTCAAAATCAGCAGGGAATCAAATTCAATTTTCCCTCACTGTATGGTATGTTTTATATGGATACTATATATTCCAAACTATTATTACATACGTTTTGGTTTTTTTTTCACATACCATTTGAAGTGTTGAGAAATTACAGATTGCCATAGTTTTTGTTTTTTGCCGTGAAAAAGTCAAAAAAGTTAGGAGCCAGCAGCAACATTTCTTGAGGTCCAGGTCTCAGAGTTCTGTCATACCTGCTTAGTGATGCTTCCCACAGAAGTCTTAATTAAGATTCAAGTGTAAAATGTTTACTGTGCCAAGTAATGACAGGTAGAAAAAAAATAAAGAGGAGAAAAAAAAACAAAAAAAACACACAAAAAAAAAAACATCACGAGTCATTGAGTAAAAAGAAAAAAAAAAGCATGAAAATAATTTGAACGTTTAATTCTTTATATTCTCTGTAAGTTAAATCAGTAGAATCTGTGATGTGACATAAACGTAGTTTGTTTAAGATCCAAACAGAATCATTTATCTTTAGAGGTGTCAGCTCTCAAAATGTTACCCGCTTTCACTGTCATAGTAAATGCCAGGAATTGGCTGGGATGCCCGGGAAGAAAAGGGAATAATTAGCTTCGAGAGTCATTCCGAATGGCTAATTAATGTGCAGACTTGTCAGAGGGAGTCTGGGGTTTAACCCATCAGTGGCAAAGTCATACAACTACATAACCCTTTGAAGACTAGCACAAAACGCTTTGCACTGGAAAATGGCAGAGGTTTAAGCAAGCGTGTTCTAGTGCAATATTTATATTTAGATTTAGGATAGCATATTGTCAACTGCAGTTGTATTTTTTTTTATTTTTGTTTTTTTTTATAATAACCAAGTCAACTTCTAGCTCTACACAATATGTTGCTGTGATTAATGTAATTGCTTCCTAAAATTCTTCCTGTGGCACAATTTAATGCATTCTAATTACACTTACAGTCACTCCTTCTAATACGTAATATAGCAGCTTCCAACAGAAACCTATACCTTTCCATATATACCGTTCCTATAACTTATGTTGTTCCATTGAACTCTTTATACTATTTTATACAATGCTATGCTACATACAATGCTATGCTCCATATAACAGCTATTGTTCCATTTAATACTCTCTATAACTCCTCCTATTACTCTATATAGTCCTATCCATAACTCCTCCTATTACTCTATATAGTCCTATCCATAACTCCTCCTATTACTCTATATAGTCCTATCCATAACTCCTCCTATTACTCTATATAGTCCTATCCATAACTCCCCCTATTGCTTTATATAACTCTCGCAATAACTCCTTCTATTACACCATATCTCTCTCCTTATAACTCCTCCTATTGCTCCATATAACCCTCCCTATAACTCCTCCTATTGCTCCATATAACCCTCCCTATAACTCCTCCTATAGCACCAAATAACCCTCCCTATACCTCCTGCTATTGCTCCATATAACCCTCACTATAACTCCTCACTATAACTCCTCACTATAACTCCTCCTATAACTCCTCCTATAACTCCTCCTATAACTCCTCCTATAACTCCTCCTATAACTCCTCCTATAACCCTCCCTATAACTCCTCCTATTGCTCCATATAACCCTCCCTATAACTCCTCCTATTGCTCCATATAACCCTCCCTATAACTCCTCCTATTGCTTAATATAACCCTCCCTATAACTCCTCCTATTGCTCCATATAACCCTCCCTATAACTCCTCCTATTGCTTAATACACCCCTCCCTATAACTCCTCCTATTACTCCATATAACCCTCCCTATAACTCCTCCTATTGCTCCATATAACCCTCCCTATAACTCCTCCTATTGCTTAATACACCCCTCCCTATAACTCCTCCTATTACTCCATATAACCCTCCCTATAACTCCTCCTATTGCTCCATATAACCCTCCCTATAACTCCTCCTATTGCTTAATATACCCCTCCCTATAACTCCTCCTATTGCTCCATATACCCCTCCCTATAACTCCTCCTATTGCTCCATATAACCCTCCCTATAACTCCTCCTATAGCTATATATAACCCTCCCTATAACGCCTATTGCTCCATATAACCCTCCCTATAACTCCTCCTATTGCTTAATATACCCCTCCCTATAACGCCTCCTATTACTCCATATAACCCTCCCTATAACGCCTCCTATTGCTTAATATACCCCTCCCTATAACTCCTATTCCTCCATATACCCCTCCCTATAACTCCTCCTATTGCTTCATATAACCCTCCCTATAACTCCTCCTATAGCACCATAACTCCTCCGATTGCTATATATAACCCTCCCTATAACGCCTATTGCTCCATATAACCCTCCCTATAACGCCTATTGCTCCATATAACCCTTCATTCAACTCCATCTACTACTCAATATTATTATTTTATTATTTATATAGCGCCATCAGATTCCGTAGCGCTGTACAAATGGATAACCCTTGTACAACTCCTATTGCTCCATATAGCCCCTAGATTAATTCTTACTATTGCTCTATATAACTCTCCCTATAACCTCTCTTATTGCTCCATAAATCCCACCCTATAACTCATCCTACTCCTATTTAACACATTCCTGTAGCTGCTTATTTTTTTACCAGAATCACTTTTTCACTTGTAACTGGTTTATGCTCCATTCCTAACAGAACAAAACAGCACTGGTTCTATTAGAGTTCTAGTTAAAATACAATCAAACCAGTCTGGATATAAAGGTCGCCCCCTTAGCATCCACACAACAGACTCCCATAAATCCGTCCGTTTCCTCCTCAGACATTGACAAATGGACAAGAGTGCCAGAAATCAGCCCACATTCCCCATCGCCACAGATCAGGTTCATTTCGTAAAAATTAGTTGGGAAATGGAAAAAAAAAGAAAGAAATTAAAAGAAGGTTCTGTGATGCGCAGTCTATTAACGCTCCATTATTTCCCCAAGAACGTGATAAATGGCTCTGGAGAGGCTAGTAGGCTCGGCCCCTAGAGCGGCCGCTCTCCTCCCCCCGTATGTCCCTTGGTGATTGATTGGAGGCAGGGTGGCTGTTGAGAGGGATTGGATGAAGACTGATGTTTCCTCCACTTAACACCCCTTCCAAAAACTTTCTATTACCAAGAGAAGGAGCAATCCATGTGTGATATAGCAAAATGTGTACGCTTGCTGGTTTCATAAAGCACCCTGTACCCAGCGCAGGAGAAAGGGTGTACTCTGCATATTCCCATGCATAATGTATACAGAGGATGTGTTTTGTAAGATACATAGGTCAGAAGATGTACAAATGATCCAATATAGAATGCCGTGTGCATTTCATCTCTGTAAGAGATACATATAGAAACAGATTATATGGATAGAATTGTTTGATGAGCTTCATGTGAAGACAGAAATACAGGTAATGTGTAATTCCTTCAAATAAATAAAACCATTTATTCCATTAATAATGGAACAACAGTCATGTGAATGCTTTATATTAATCACACATTTTTTGTATATGTGTATAAAATGCACACACACACACACACACACACACAATATATACATACAAAATCAATACCAAGTCCTTAATAGTATTAAATGAATTCAAATGTTTAAAATGACCTTCCTAGCAGCAATTCCAGGTTAATGTGGAAATATCTGGGGATAAAAAGAAAAATGAGAAAAGAGAAAGTAGGTTAAACACTAACTAAAATTAAGAAGAAAAAAAAAAGCGTAACTAGAGTCTAATGTGGTAGTCCTCTCAGCTAACAGGTTTGAGCCCTTCGAAATGAGAAATCATATCTTGTCTTTATGATATCCCAACAGATGTATTAAGATAAATAGTAATCCGATCCACATTTGCTAAACTACCCTTCAATAAGTAAATCCACTGTTACAGTGTGCAGCTTAGATAACCGCTCCTTTAAGTTCTGGTAGGAGCAAACAGGGGTAATTATTTCTTATTTCTTTATTATTATTTTTTTTATTATCAGCCACGGATGATAATCAACTCCTATGCACACCATTTGGTGTTCTATTGGCTATTCGTTTGACACTCGCCCATTGGGCATGTCTACATTGCAAATGGAAACATCAATGATCGCGGCAAATCTGTTTATTTGTGACCATTAAACCATTTGGGTTTACCGGATGCCTCAACTTATTCCACTGTGTGCATATTCTTCTTAGAAACATTATAGCACTATTTAGTCATACTCTATCATCTCATTTAGTTTGGGGCCTATCATAGCAGATATTTAAGACCCCTGTTCATTAAAGGGACACTCTAGGCACCCAGACCACTTCTGCCCATTGGAGTGGTCTGGGTGCTAACTCCCACTACCCTTATCCCTGCAAGTGTAATTATTGCAGTTTTTTATAAACTGCAATAATTACCTTGCAGGGTTAACTCCACCTCTAGTGGCTGTCTACTAGACAGCCACTAGAGGGCACTTCCTGGTTTCTAGCACAGGAAACCTGTGCTAGAGCGTCGCTATACGTCCTCACGCTGTGTGAGGACCTCCAGCGTTGCTCATTTCCCCATAGGAAAGCATTGAAATGCATTTTCAATGCTTTCCTATGGGGAGCGCTAATGAGCATGCGCGGCATAGCCGCACATGCGCATTAGGTCTCCCCGGCCGGTGGGCGGGATCAGTCTCGCCCACCGGCCGACGCAATCAGAGGGAGGAGCGGCACGGAGGGAGAAGGAGCGACGTGGGACATCTTCGCTACCTCAGGTAAGTCACCAAAGGAGTTTTCACCCCTTCAGCAACCGGGGAGTGGGAGGTGGGAGGGAGAGGGGACCTGCAGTGCCAGGAAAACTGATTGTTTTCCTGGCACTGGAGAGTCCCTTTAAGCTTAGATTGGCACTTCTGATAATACCGGCATAGCAGATGAAGCATAAGTCGATTCATGTGTGTGATGTACTTGAAGGCTGGCAAATAAGCAGGGATACGATGTGGTTTTTAGCCTGTTGGCGAGGACTAGTATAGGGAACAGCCTCTCTTGGATATTGGTTCCTGCCACTGTAATATTGTGGTCTATCTGGTGCTATATAACCTCCATAGACAATATTTTATCTGGGTACCGTGAGCCCCAGAGTCTAATTGTGGCTATTACACCTCTGTATTACAGTTGTGTAAGTCATCAAAGAGGCTACAGTACATAAGTTTCGTGCTGTTGCTTCATTATGACTAAGACTCCTAGTGACTAAAATAGGGTATTGCACACACAATATATTTTAGATGCAATGGATCTGCAACTTTCCGGTAGTCATTCACTATTACAAGGTTATTCATTACACTATGTATTGTCAAGAATGGTTAGTGAATTCACATTTTATGCCACAATAGTCAAATTAAAAAGAAGAAGATTTTAAGTTCGGCTAGTCAGGTAAAACTTGCAATTCAGTAAAAGTGGCTTATAATTATAGCCATTTCTAAATATTGCTGCAGCAATAAGCCACTACTGGATTAGGGAAAGCAGAAGATCAAATTTTTCTTGTTTGTTTGTTTTTTGTTTTTTGCTGTGTCAATTCTGTCGAACTTGTGTGTCTTCATTAACTATTTCAGAACAGAAGGCTCCTGACCGGTGGGGCCTCTTCCTGGTAAGGTAGGGGTCAGATCATAGGAAAAACATTTGAAGTAGAACATATTTTAATTTGTATTTCCCACATTTTAAAACATCTTTTTTTCCCTTTGATCTTCTCTTTAAATACCACATTCTCCAGTCTAGCAATGTCACTTGTCACATTTCCCCGCAGGTCATCTCCGTCCAATCATCTGTTCTTAAAGCAAACTAATCTTAAAGCACAACGGTCCCCTTAAAACTATATTTTAAATATAATAATTGTTAAGCTTCACTCTGTACACAAAAGCAGTGAAGACTCTATTGAGACTAACTTTCAGTTTTCAAATACTGTCTGACCCAAGGAGCATCCTTTCATATACTGAGTGTAATGATGAATTTTACATACATTTAATTAAAGGCACTATAGGCACCCAGACCACTTTATCTCATGAAAGTGGTCTGGGTGCTGTTTCCCCTTAACCCTGGCATCTAAAATATTGCAGTTTTATATTGCAGGATTATGACTGCCTCTTGTGGCCGTCTCTTGCCTTTACGCAGAGTTTAAAACTGTGCTGGACATTCTCACGCTGTGCATGAGGACATCCAGTGTCTTCAAATTCCCCATAGAAAAACTGTCCTACAGTGAAGGCCCAATGCATTCGATGAAGTTTGAAAATGCTGATACGGAGCCAGAGCGGAGGGACTTTGACGCTGGAATCAGGTAAGTGTAGAAGAAGCATCAACTCAGCCTTCATTCTAGGAAAGCCAATAATAAGATTACCATTAAGTTGGGTAATGACCTCTTTATTTGGATATGACCTTGGAAGCTAGTGAATGCTAAATATCGTAATTATAATCATTGATATGTTCTTGGTAAAGATGTATCAAATGAGACTGGGGAAGAAAGGGACACAACAATGGATACCATATAATTGGGTCTAATTATACAGATAATCTTTAACCCCTTAAGGACACATGACATGTGTGACATGTCATGATTCCCTTTTATTCCAGAAGCTTGGTCCTTAAGGGGTTAAAGGACTACTATAGTGCCAGGAAACCATACTCGTTTTCCTGGCACTATACGGTCTCTAGGTTCCCTCCATCCTCTGGGTACCCCTCCCGCCGGGCTCTAGGGGGTGGAAGGGGTTAAATCTTACCTGTTTTCACCCGCCTGGCTCCCTCGGCGCGGGAAACTCTCGTCCTCCTTTTCGCAGTCATCGGCTGAATGCACATGCGCGCGCATTCAGCCAGTCCATAGGAAAGCATTCTCAATGCTTTCCTATGGACGCGCGGTAGCGCCTCTAGCGGCTGTCAGTGAGACAACCACTAGAGGCTGGATTAACCCATTTGTAAACATAGCAGTTTCTCTGACACTGCTATGTTTACAGCAGAAAGTGTTAATCCTAGATGGACCTGGCACCCAGACCACTTCATTGAGCTGAAGTGGTCTGGGTGCCTATAGTGGTCCTTTAAGCAATCAAATGGCCAAATGGGATCTAGATCAGTGACTGTTAACTTCCATTGGATGGAACAGGCATGTAATGTTCATCGGTCTCCAGGCTATTGCGCACCATGATTATTTACTGTAGCAGCTTTGCTTTCCCAAGTGCTGCTGATACGGTAGTGGTTATGGTACTGAAGCAACCTATTTTCTTAGGGGCCGTGTTATCTTGTTTTCTGGCAAACTATTTTGGATCGGTTGGATTAAAAACACAAATAAGGCTCTCCCCAGCACCCATAGCCCACCCTCTCTGCAGTTGCACAGATAAATTAAGAAAATTATATTATTTCACACATTATAAACATGAACAGGATTGACACCAATGATAATGGTGGCAATTATGGACTCCGAGCATTGGGTTATCCCACCTCCTGCACTCGCAGCCTATCAGAAAAGTTCAACAGGATCACACGTGATAATAGTGCAGATACGTCATTTCTACAATCTTAACTCCCGAAGGCGGTCACATCTATTATGGGTCTCTGTGAAACGTTCACAGGGGAAACCTATACGAGACCCAATGGCAAAAATTATGTGACTTAACACACCATTGCTCCCTTTCCAGTAAATTTTAAGAGACAGCAAACAAGTTCTTGTCTTGCTTGTATCGCCCCCCCCCCCCCCCCCCCTCACCCAGTTCCTCCAAATACCTAATCCATTACATACATGGTTGTGCTAGTGTTGTGCACAGGGAACGGGAACCCAGGTGGAAAATGCACTCCATGTTCAGAATGTTTTCAAACTCTCCACCTCCTTTTCATCTGGCCTCTATGCTGTTGCATCACACTACGACCCCCAGAGCTAGGTACAAGAAATCCATTGCAATTCAAATATTAAAGGGACACTATAGTCACCTGAACAACTTTAGTTTAATGAAGCAGTTTTGGTGTATAGAACATGCCCCTGCAGCCTCACTGCTCAATCCTCTGCCATTTAGGAGTTAAATCCCTTTGTTTATGAACCCTAGTCACGCCTCCCTGCATGTGACTTGCACAGCCTTCCATAAACACTTCCTGTAAAGAGAGCCCTATTTAGGCTTTCTTTATTGCAAGTTCTGTTTAATTAAGATTTTCTTACCCCTGCTATGTTATTAGCTTGCTAGACCCTGCAAGAGCCTCCTGTATGTGAAAAAAGTTCAATTTAGAGATTGAGATACAATTATTTAAGGTAAATTACATCTGTTTGAAAGTGAAACCAGTTTTTTTTTTTCATGCAGACTCTGTCAATCATAGCCAGGGGAGGTGTGGCTAGGGCTGCATAAACAGAAACAAAGTGATTTAACTCCTAAATGATAGTGAATTGAGCAGTGAAATTGTAGGGGCATGATCTATACACTAAAACTGCTTTATTTAGCTAAAGTAATTTAGATGACTATAGTGTTCCTTTAAAGTTAGCAAAGCGGATTGTTCCTTTGTTTTGGAAGCAGTCGGTTACTCCCACCCTACGAGTATAGTTTGCTCAAATGGAAGAGCTACGCTCAACAGAATTCAGGGCCTTGGATAAAACTAGTGTATAAACAGCAATCTGGTCCCACTGGTTACATACTACCTCTAAGGAGGATTTCCAGACTATGCCAGGTTAGATCTTTAGGGGTCATATATTGTTTGTGATGCAGAGAGGGATCCTGGACGATCCGCCCCACCTTCCACTCTTCTCCCTCTTTCTTACTATTTCTGTTCGGTATTGTTTTACTACCACTGGCCAACAAGCGTAGAAATCTCATATATAATGACAAGTATGCTACACTTGTGTAACTTTATATCTTTATTTAGCTGCATTTGACAACAGTGATTCTGTAAAGAAGTAACCTACTGCTGGAAGTTTTGAGACCTGCGTTTCTCGGAATTGCTTGTACGAGAACTGAAAGTCCTATGAGACCCATCTTGTAAATGGTACTGCAGCAAGTTTATGATTGATGTAAATGTCTCTTATTTAAAATAAAATGACGTGCATAACATATATATTTACAAATAAAATAAATAAAAAATATGTAATATCCACTTAATAAGTACACAACTGTTTACAGATAACCTTCCCATACAAAACCAAATTCTATGGGGTTATTCACCGAACAATGAATCTTAACTGGATGGACAGAATTCAGTTAAAAGGGTTGGAGTTCCACAGGAATGCTCATGTCTCCTAAAGGCAAAGCCAGTTGAAGTTTAGTCATTGCCACCAAATGAGCACCATTGGGTTGACAACTCTCAGTGTCTGGTTTAAAACCATAATTTCTGGACGTGAATTCTATTTTTAATTTAGCACTCACAAATTTAGCAAACACCGAATGACACACTGAATCCACTTGCTTTTTGCAAGCAAATCAATTAATTCCAGACTATTTACCCAATGGCAGTGCTAGAGGCCAGTAGGCACACAGCAAAAAAAAAAATAAATAAACCTTACAGGCTTTTGGCTGTGGCAGCTGCTCAACCATTAATAATCAATGTTACATAAATTTGGGGTGGGGTATTTTTACAAGGAGTAGCAGTTAGGGGGATAAAATAATTAGTAACAGAGCAGCCAGGCTGTCAAAGGCCCCATCTCATAATTGGAACCCACTGCCCAAGGGTGGGGGCAAGGAGGACAACTTACATGTCCTCTCAATCCATATCATCTAGCCCCCATCCACTGCCCATGTCTGGGGGGCTAAAGGCAGCCACCTCCAACATTACTTTATTGGGATGGGGCTTTTAGGGACCAGAACATTACTTAAACCCTTGCAATGCAGTGTGCTTGGCCCATGCATCATTCAATCCTGCCCTGCCTTAATGCCACTTTGGGCTAGCAAACACTGTATATTCTCGTTGTTATCATTTCAACTCTGCGATGCTATCTTTGTCTTTATTTTTTTCTTCCTTGGCCCATGCACTATCTGGTAAGTAAGATTTTGCTGTGCCAATTTGTCCACCACTCTCTACAAAAAAATGCACTGAGATTGGTCATGTTTGGTAATAGTTAAAGCAAAATCACACATTAACAATGCGTTGGAACCAAATGGTTCTAATGGAAGGGGAAATATTTTCACTTGGTCATGGTTCCTATATGGTAAACTACAAATCTGCCAATGAAGCATTATCCCATAACATTTTTCCATGACAGAAACATGCTGTGAATTTGGGGAGGGAAAGAATCTGTTAATCATTGGAGAGGTGAAAATAGTTTGAGATAAATGGCAGAACAAAAGTACAAGGAACTATTTGGAATAAGTAGAGGATTACTGCTGTCCTGGTAAATTCTATTCCCAAATTGGTTCAATAGAGAGAGATTGGCAGGGCCAAGAGTGTCTTTCAAACTATTGAATAGAAAAATAAAAACAATACGTACACGTGAGAAAAAGCTTCCAAATGGAAAGAAATAAAGTTTGTCCATGCATGTTTGGTCTGCTTTATTTTATTTTTTTCCTGGTAATTTAATTTTAAAAAATTAGCAACATAAACACGTGTAGATCTTAAAGTTCACTAAACTTTAAAATAAACATTGACATAGCTTAAATTAAAAAAATAATAATAATAATAATAATAATAATAATAAATACACCACCACCTACATTCATGATGGCCACACTTGACACTACGGATGTTTGGGTGCTTTTTGGACATTTCCATATAGTGCTACCAGCCTAAGGAAATTTGGTCAACAATTTATCTGCAACACCAGTGCTGTGTCAACATTCAAAAAATGTTCAATTGTTCAACAGTTCGAATATTTTAAATTTAATTTCCAATGCATTGAAGATACTTAACAACATGCAATTGTCACCCTTTCCAGACTGGTTGCCAACTTTAAATTACATTAAATTCCTAACAAGGGTGACTGCTTACGCAGAAAACAGAAACTAATGTGTTTTATGTGACCAATGTAAGGCCCCATTGCATATGTTTTATAACAGACGTTGAAGCACATCAGAAGAAGACAAAAAAAAACAACAAAAAAAATCTTGCTTTGGGTATCATTAAATATATGAAAACATATATAACACTGTTTACGCTGAACTGATTAATGTGTATGTATCGATTTGTAGTCCACAATCAGAACAGACCTTTTATCAGGTGACACGTCATATGGTAATTCCCAGTTAATGATGCTCAATAAAAATTAACCACTATATACAATGCACGAAACGGCCATCAAAAAGCTTCGGGTCAAAAGAATATACATTTTGGATCAAAACAAACTGTCGGAATATAAAATAAAAGTTGTTTTTTTTTTTTAAGTCACATTTAGTGTGCCACAAAAGATTTTAAAAGGCAAATAGTTTACAAAAAAGTCATTACAATTAAATGTAAATGAAACTCTCTCCCCATGATAGAGTGAATGGTCCAGACAGTGATGAAGCTTATTTAAGAGTAGCGACAGCACGTACCCAATTTATCTTCCAACAACTACTCTGTTAAAGATTACACTGGAAGAGTCACAAGAAGCCATAAAAATGTTAAAGTGGAGATCTTAAAATAGGGGAAAGAGGAAAGAGAATTGTAGCAGTGGAGGGTGAGGACAATAGATACAGGTGGCAATGCTTTGTAAGCAAAAAACTGTCAGTGACATTGAAGACAAGAGAGAACTTCCTAAACATGTACGAGCATTCTCTATGTAGTTATAAAGTAACAGATTCGCATCCTTACTGCTACTATACCATAACTGATGGAAGGAAGTCAGGGTCTCTATCCATCACAATCTGGGCTCCCTCATCACTCAATCTAGACACCAAGATCATTTATCAAAGCCTGCTGGACCCGTTAAATTATTAGCCATTTTGCAGCCTGTTATCCCCTTACTTTGATTAAATGTGAACCAAAAATGCAAAGAGGACAATTATAAAATATCCATTCTCGCGTATTTATGTTTACACAGAGAACTATTGGTTGAGTTGTTAAAGAAAAGATAAAAATAAAAAAAAAGAAGAGAGAGAGAGTGGTGGTGGACACTTTACCACTCTGATCACCTACTTTACATTTGACGTGAACAAGTAGAAAGACCAGACTTTGGCATTGATGGTAAAAGGTTTAAATGACGAAAGATTCATTTATCATTATATCATTATTAGGAAAGGGTCTACTAGGGTACATTCAAATCTTCTGCCTACTCCAAAATGTTGAAAGGGGTTAAAACAGTCACAATAAGATTTTTTTTTTAAATTTTTGTTTCAACCAGTCAGGTTCTCTCTACCACCGGCAAATTACTTGGATGAGTGCTAAAAAAATAAAAAAGCAACAACTTTTGCACACAATGTACTGCACGTAATAAGAAAGTCTCAGAAGACACTAAAGATGTTTTATTGTTGCTGGAAGTTGCTGAATCGAGAACACAACTTTCCAAGAAGGCTTGGCAAGGGGCTCCCAGAAAGTATGCGACAAAAGTCAAAGAAAAATAACATGTTAAAACACTGGAGAGGGACTCCAGAAGATGAAGAGTTGCCATGTCTACTAAAGGGCAAAGTAGGTTTGCTATGATTCAGAGCAGCCAGTGTTGTATAATGAACGAGTGGGCAAGCCAAAAGCTATAAATCCTATATTCCAAAAAAAGAGCAAAGGAACCCTGGAATAATTCTGCAGTTCTAGACACACAGACACCATGTTAGTAAGCACATGCGCAACTTGATCCAGGAATGGCTTGAAGATACACGCACTCAGCATCAAAATATGTATTTCTTCGTTGTCCTGTATCTCCAATGTCAAGTATAAATACCCTTACATTATTTTTTTTTTATTTTTTTAGCACAGATGGCTGACGTCACAATCCCCACCTATCGGTACACGGCCACTGCAATCCAAATAAAACAGCGGGTTAATAAAAACGTCATGATACCCACGTTCTATAAGTGATGTGACATAGTGACAAGCAAAGCACTAAATAAAGAGATAAAATGAAATCAAACAGAGCATCAAGTAATGCATCTTATTCTATATGTTGTATAATCCATCAAGAATGGATTGCATCGCGGTTGGAGAAAGGAGATACTTATACACAAGTGAATTTCAAAACCGTGATCTTGCAAGAGCCTCGTAATCCTCTTGGATCCACGTGCAGAGCTATAAAAACGAAGTAGGCCAAATAACAGAGAAACAAAGGGGTTGGCTCTCCCCAGCAGAGTTGACAAGCAGAGATGGAGAAATAAATAAATGTATGTTCTTAGATTAACATTCTATTTATCACCTGGACACTTCAATCTACGGTTTTCCACATTTTATAGAATCCTTGATACACAATGTCCACCGAAGCCTAGATGTTAATGTGTAGCAATGATTTGCCGAATGGTTTGTAAAGCAATATAGCTAAAGTGTCACTTGGCAAACCTCTCCTATGTCCCTTTTTTAGCAGTTAAGGAGTTACAGGACCCCCTATAATCCATCAAGTATTAGCCACGGCCTAAGTCCCCTTTTAATGTCACTGGCCATTTCCCCTTCTTTTCAACTCTACAAGCCTTTTTCCTGTCCCGCTCATCACTTGCCAATCATTGCATGAAGAGCTTGGATAAAATATTAACCAGTAGCTAGTGAATCGGATTGCTGACTAGTACATAAAGCAATCACGCAGCTGCCATGTACCAGCCAGATCTATCGCTGTGGCACACAATGAGACACAACTTCATTAACATGTGTGTCTGTCTGGGGGGATGTCACAGGCATGAAATGCATTCCTTGATAGAAGACAGATAACTTACTAGTAGAGATGATTAAACGCAACAAAAATAATTAGATAGAGGTTATATAGAAGAGTTTATTCCCAGATAAAATGGCAGGAGTTAAAGCTAAGCTTAGAAGGATAAAAAAAAAAGAAGTATATAAAAAGTAATTGAGCAATAGGATGAGTTATAGGAAGGATTATATGCAGCAATGGAGGAGTTATAGGGAGAGTTATATGGAGCAATAGGAGGAGTTATAGGGAGAGGTATATGGGTTATATGCAGCAATAGAGGAGTTAAAGGGAGGGTTATAAGGCAGCAATAAGAAGTGTTACAGAAATGCATTATATGAAGCCATAGGCTAAGTTATAATTAGAGTTAAAGGGCCACTATAGTAAGCAAAAAACTTTAAGTTGTTTGGGTGTATAGACCATGCCACGGCAGTCTCACTGCTCAATTCTTGGCCATTTAGGAATTAATATGCTTTTGCTTCTGTTCTAGTCACACCTTCCCTGGCCTATGTGAAAATATAGTTTACTTTTCTATCAGATGTTAGCTAGCTTTAGAAGTTTTTATATCCTGCTCTTTAAATTGAACTTTAATCTGGAGGACTCTGCAGAGTCTAGCAAGCAACTAACAGTTCTGGATATAAGACATTTTAAATTAAATAGAATGTGCAATAAAGGAAGTATAAACATTAGATCTCACTTTTACAGGAAGTGTTTAGGAAGGCTGTGCAAGTCACATGCAGGGAGGTGTGATCAGGGCTGCATAAACAAAGTGATTTATGCCTAAATGGCAGAGAATTGAGTAATGAGACTGCAGGTTATGATCTCTAGGCCAAAACTGCTTTATTAAGCTAAAGTTGTTTTGGTGACTAGAGTGTCCCTTTAAGTGAGAGCTACGTTGCCGCTCTAGTAGTGTTATTTGTCAAAGTAACAACCACATGAATTCAAGCACCCAAGGTTTCCCAGAAAAACATTGCCCAGGACATAACACTGCCTCCACTGGCATACCTTCTTCCTATAGTGCTGCTGCCATCACTTCCCCAGGTAAACAACACACGCACCGTGCCATCCACCTGATTCATTATACCAGACAACTTTCTTCCATTGCTTCTGACACTCATGTCCTGATTGAAGATTCTTTCGTTGGTGGACAGAAGTAATGATGGACACTCTGACCGATCTGCGCCTAAGCAGCAACCTGAGATGCACTTTTCTGACACTTATCTATCATGGCATTAAGTTTTTCAGCAATTTGAGCTACAGTAGCTCTGTGGAGTGATTGGACCATCAAGGCTAGGCTTCTCTCACCACGCGCATCATTGAGCCTTGGGCGTCCATGACCCTTATGCCGTTTCACCGATTGTCCTTCCTTTTGACATGCATTCAGGGTCAGATTAAGAGCCCATTTTTGCCTAGTGCTGACAATTATGATGGGCCTAATTAAAGAACTTTATCAAGATAAAACACTATAAAAACACCTCCAAAGCGTCATGTATCTGGTGGAGGTGGTGCTGGAGGAAACTCACAGGATATAGCTATGAGAAAACACATGCCCTATGCTAATCTCTCGCTTTCATCTTTCAAGTAAATCCATACTCCCTAACAGCAGTGTCTGGTGAAGCAGAGTTTCGGTGGCTGGGGTAAAAGGGTAAAACCACCCAAAGGTACAAACATGCCCTAAAAGGGGGCGTGTCTGCATGAAGAATTAGATGGTCAGCCAGGCGTGCATGCACTTCAGGCTGCCTGCCAATCATGCAGGATGACCAACCAAGGGCATAATGTGCAAAAAGCACCTTGAGCTTGGCATTAGTGCGTCTAATGATACGCTGGCTCCACGCTCTCTAAGGACTGTCCCCTAGCACGCACTGGTCCACTCCTCTCCTAAAATTCTTACTAGCAGGCAGAAGCTTCTGTTATATAGTCTGGGACAGAGAAAAGGTGTATGTAGTGCAGGGCTTGACAAATTTGCTTGGAATCTAGGAGCCAGCTAAAAAAATGTAGGAGCCAGGTTTTTCAACGGCAAAAATACAATTCTTAAAGGGACACTATAGTCACCAGAACCACTACAGCTTAATGTCGTTTTGAAGTCTATAGCCTGCCCCTACATGCTTTTCAATGTAAACACTGCCTTTTAAGACAAAAGGCAGTGTTTACATTGCAACCTAGTGACACTTCTAGTGGCAGTCACTCAGACGGTCTTAAGAGCTGCATTCTGGGTCAGTACTACACAGTGTGCAGCACCACCATTCAGCGTCTCCATGATCTGCATGAAAACGCTTAATGCTATCCATATGGGTGCTTTGATTCAAGCGTGTTTTTGTGCACATGCACAATAGTCTCAATGTGCTTACCTATGGGAAAGCATTGGATTGGCAGAGATCGTCAAGTGATGATGATCTCAGCCATGGCAAGACCAGTACGACGTTGGAAATAGGTCAGTAAAAGCACCATTTCCATGTGATTGGAAGAGCCTAATCAGATGCACTCACTGACTGACACACACAAACACATTCACAGACACGCACTCACAGACAGCAGACACACACTGACTGACAGACACAGACACACTCACTCGCTGACAGACTCCCTCACTTTAGTGAGCCAGGGCTGGAGTGACATCATATTCCGGCTCCCGGCATCACTGGACGGCGCTTAAGGAAGCAGGAAGATCACACCTCCCTCACCACCTCCATAATCAGTGAATCAACTAATATTGCGCCATGAGCCGCCTGCCCGTCCGGCCGCCCGCTTCCGCTCACTATGAGCCGCCTGCCTATCCGGCCGCCCGCTTCCGCTCACTATGAGCCGCCTGCCTGTCCGGCCGCCCGCTTCCGCTCACTATGAGCCGCCTGCCTGTCCGGCCGCCCGCTTCCGCTCACTATGAGCCGCCTGCCTGTCCGGCCGCCCGCTTCCGCTCACTATGAGCTGCCTGCCTGTCCGGCCGCCCGCTTCCGCTCACTATGAGCCGCCTGCCTGGCCGCCCGCTTCTGCTCACTATGAGCCACCTGCCTGTCCGGCCGCCTGCTTCTGCTCACTATGAGCCACCTGCCTGTCCGGCCGCCCGCTTCTGCTCACTATGAGCCACCTGCCTGTCCGGCCGCCCGCTTCTGCTCACTATGAGCCACCTGCCTGTCCGGCCGCCCGCTTCTGCTCACTATGAGCCACCTGCCTGTCCGGCCGCCTGGCTCCGCTCACTATGAGCCACCTGCCTGTTCGGCCGCCCACTTCCGCTCACTATGAGCCACCTGCCTGTCTGGCAGCCCGCCTCCACTTTCTATAAGCCGCAGCTTGCCAGTCAGCTAGGGGGCTGAAGGGGCTCACTCATCCCAGGCGTCAGGACAAATTTCCTAATCGCCATGGCGACCTGGCGCCTGGGATTTGTCACCAACATACCCATTAGCAGTTGTTATATGTTTGGATCCATTGGAGAGAGAGACCATTTTTACCATATACTGCAGGATGTGGAATACTTGATGTTTTCTGGAAAACTATTGAAGAGAAGACAGAATGACCCCATTCACTGTCGTATTAGGGGAATAGAGAATAAGGTGTTGGCAGTGGGTCAAACATTATAAGGGCGGAAGAGAGAATGCTGCTTAGGTAGCGCAGATTCATTGAGAGTGGGTTATGAACCACGTGTGATACTAGAAGTGTTAAAGGGACACTCTAGGCACCCAGACCACTTCTGCCCATTGGAGTGGTCTGGGGGCCAACTCCCACTACCCTTAACCCTGCAAGTGTAATTATTGCAGTTTTCATAAACTGCAATATTAACACTGCAAGGTTGAGTCCTCCTCTAGTGGCTGTCTGCTAGACAGTCACTAGAGGAGACTTCCGTGTTCATAGAACATGAAAAGTGGTTTAAAACGACGCTGAACTTCCTCACGCTATGTGAGGACCTCCAGCGTCACCGAAATCCCCATAGGAAAGCATTGTATAATGTTTTCCTATGGGGAGGTCTAATGCGCGTGTGCGGCCATTGCCGCGCATGCGCTTTAGGTCTCCCTCGTCGGCTGGCGTCGGCGGGGGAGGAGCGTAGGTGGAGCCTGACCCAGCGCAGAGGGACATCGGCACTGGAGAATCCCTTTAAACACATCTGATGGATTATATTCATACAGAACTCTAATTTCGCCAGGTCCATTGGATCACACAGACAATACTCCACAGCCTAAAACTGTTGCATCATTGTCCATTGATCTACCAACTCACTCTCTGACTTTCTGAACATAATTTAAAGGAACACTATAGTCACCTAAATTACTTTAGCTAAATAAAGCAGTTTTAGTGTATAAATCATTCCCCTGCAATTTCACTGCTCAATTCACTGTCATTTAGGAGTTAAATCACTTTGTTTCTGTTTATGCAGCCCTAGTCACACCTCCCCTGGCTATGATTGAAAGAGCCTGCATGAAAAATAAAAAATAAAAAGAAACTGGTTTCACTTTCAAACAGATGTAATTTACCTTAAATAATTGTATCTCAATCTCCAAATTGAACTTTAATCACATACAGGAGGCTCTTGCAGGGTCTAGCAAGCTATTAACATAGCAGGGGATAAGAAAATCTTAATTAAACAGAACTTGCAATAAAGAAAGCCTAAATAGGGCTCTCTTTACAGGAAGTGTTTATGGAAGCCTTTCAAGTCACATGCAGGGAGGTGTGACTAGGGTTCATAAACAAAGGGATTTAACTCCTAAATGGCAGAGGATTGAGCAGTGAGGCTGCAGAGGCATGTTCTATACACCAAAACTGCTTTATTAAGCTAAAGTTGTTCAGGTGACTATAGTGTCCCTTTAAAAGGTCTGTAAATATTATACTTCTGTTACAGCTATATAGAAGAACCCAACACACAGACCCTAATCTGCTGAAGGAATGGAATAAAGTATTACCGGGCCTTAGAATGGCCAGATTTAACATAAACAGTAGTCAAAGAGAAAGCCAAGATCAAAATTAGGAGAGAACATCATAAACAGGAATACAAGCCAAGGTCAGGAACACACAAAGCAGAAAAACGATCAACAATCCAAAGTCAGTAACAATAAATCCAAACAAGTATAAAGCGCACTCTTGGGTAGTCAAAAGCCACAACAGGGCAACTTGCGACTGAAAAGCTGTGGCTTATATAGCCAGGGAACCAATACTATTGGTCGGCATCACTTTAGAGCACCAAAAGACTGAACGCCGAACTCGAGTGCCTCTGTTCCTGCATACCGATAGGTTCGGCACTTAGAGTCATGAGGTTATTTTTTTTTTTTTTTTTTTAAATTCTTTATTTTTGTGGTGCTTTGGGATACGTACAGGTTTACAGAGACATTGCAATTGGTTTCAGAATATTATCCAGTAGCATACATTACATGTCAGATGAGCAGCACTTTTTGTTTTTATAGTTTAACATTTGAATAATATCAGAGTGAACATGCTGGTACGGCATACGGTCAGGTTAGGTATGATTAAACGAGGAAGGACAATATGGTGCAACTTGGCAGATATTAACATTGTATGACTAGAGCTGTCTGATTACACGTTTCTGATTACACTTTTTAGCAACATATTTCTAGTCTGACCAGGCATAGTGTGTGTGATTACATGGTGCGCTAAGCTTAATCTTGACAGATACCTAGTCTAACTAAGAACAGATTATACACATATGCATTGGGACTTAGCCTTGCAGGAGACCATAGTCACAGGATACATGAGGGTATTACCACCCAGAGAAAGTCCACCGGCTGCAGAATATGTGTGCTTATTAGCGGGCTTAGCCTTGTGCCCAGAGTCCTGTGGTCATCTATTTCTCGTCGCCAGCAGGTCATACTATGGCCAGTTGTCAGAGTCTTGCGGCAGGGGTTCGATGCAGTGGATCTCTGAGCTTGATGGGAGTTGTTGAGGTGGGTCTTCAAGCCGGGGTATGGCTGCTTTCTGGCTCTTTGTTTCGGCTGCAGTGTTTGTGTCGCCGTTCTGTGCCGGTAGAAGGGCAGTTCGATTCTCCGCCGTCTTCCCGGGCTGTTGCAGGGTTGGTGGTCTTTGCTGTAGGTCATGTGGTAAGCGGCGGCGTGTATGGCTCGAGGCAGGCTTCCGTTTTGGCCTCCGCTGCTGATCACTTGTTCCGTGGCGTGTGCAGTTTTGAGATTGCCTGTTGGGCAGCGGTGAGGTAGAGCCACCAGTTCCTCTGATCCCATGCACCCCTGCTTAGCATTCTCGCTGAGTGGTTTGAGCTCCGCCGAAAGGTAGGCCCCTCTGAGGACTGCGGCGCACGCGGCAGCCGCCATCTTAGGTGATGCAGTCGGGCCCTCGAGTTTGGTTGCAGCACCTTTGAGCTCCAGTGGTCTGGTCTCCGGGTGGGGACCGGGATCACCCCCCCGGCCCATAGGGGGGTAACGGGTTCGGGTCCGCCCAGGTTCATGCCCCAGGCTAGGCGCTGTATCGCAGGATAGTGGGGCGGCGGCCGTCCGCCCCACTCACCGCCGGAGAAGGCCCCAAATGGGACCACGAAGTTTTCTCCGCCAGGGGACTGCAGCTTGATAAGCCAGCCTCACCCTGGTTTCAGCCGGCCTTCTGCTTTGGGCAGTGTTGCTGTCGGTAGGTTTTGCTGGTGGAAGAAATCGCTTTTTAATCGTTTTTGGAGTTTTGTAGCAGGAGCTCCTTTTGCCTGCGACCGTCCAGCCAGGCGGTCCGGCCCCGCCCCCCGTCATGAGGTTATGAAGTCGGTGTGACTTCATACCAATAAACGCACACACAGAGCATGCACCGTCTGACCCACCGCTGGATCAGGGAGCTGCGGAAGGGGTAAGCATGACAACGTCTCTGTATGCCTGTGCATTTGTAAGCGTACAAAGCTGTACCTATAATGGTACATCAGTTATTTTTACTTGACTGTAACTCTCTGAATGTATGTTTAAAACATATATCTGTGTCTTGCTGAATGACCCTTACACAGAACCGTGCATTTCAGTGTTAAAGAGTTGTATCTTGTGGTTTGTTTTTTTGTTTTTCTATATTGAACGTTACGGGCTACCCTTAATTCTCTACCAGGCATTTTGAAATCAACTTTACAGGCCCCAAGAATAAAGTCCAGCAATTGTAAATAAGTTATGGAATTGGGGCCGGGTAAGGTTTAACAGCACCTCTCCCCATGCACAGCTCTATCCCGGGAGTTCAGCTAGAAGTAAGGGCATCATAAAATCAATGAATAGCTACCACTCTGCATAATTTTCTAGTTCAGTATACGTTCGTATACCCACTAAATGAGGCATGTCACACATTACTGTTTGGCCTGATAGCAACTTTATCATCTCAATACCAGGCTGGCAAATAAAAAGCAATTCTTGGGAAGTAATTGTAACTAATTAAAAGAAACATAAAAAAAAAAAAAAAAAAAAATGGAGTGTAACCAAAGGGAAATTTATTTGGGACGGGAGGAGGGGAAATTAATGCTGGGAGATTGGCCGGCTGCCGTTTGCTGCCTTCACAAACGAAAAAGTTAACTCTTGATCAGCCAGGCAGCGTGTCAATATTAAACCTATCACTGACACAAAATGGATTCTTAACCTATTATGGCTGGTAAAATTAGAAGAGGAAATTTAATTATTATTCCACTTGTATGTTCTAAATAACTCATCATCCCACTGATTGATTACTGACCTCACTGATTCTCTTACACCAGGTGATAGGAAGGGAACTGAATCAGAACGTAGGAAACCCTCCGGTCTGTAATATTTTTAGACTGACCTTTAAATTCCTAAGTACAAGCTGTTGGTGCACTGATCACCTGTATTCGTGTATTCAAGAACATATGGGCAAACACAAGAGGAATAACCGTTTATAGAAGTAATGAATACCGCCTTAGCTGACGAATGTTCTAATAGATGTGGCCTGAATCCATTTGTATATACCCTAAAACAAAAAGACAAACCCCACCATCTTTTTCTTAAAAACAAACACTCACATCACACCCAAAGGTGGGTAAAGAGATTAAAAGCAGAATTCATTACTACACTACACAATACAATATTTTATTCATAACCAAGGCCTGCATTCCCACCTAATTAACAGCAGTACAGAACAATTCAGGCCAAATTTACACTATTTGACCTAAAATTTGAAATGTATTTGTCAATTCACTTTTACCAGAATATTCCCTTGTATTTACCTCCACAATAATACTCCGCTTTAGAGTGGGTTATAAACTGTACTATTATGGGTATACCTGTGTGGTTCTTTATAAAAAAGAACACCCCATGTTAAACAAACACACAAACAAACGAAAACCAAGCAAATAAACTGCTGTATGAAGGACTCTTCATGCCAGGGCCCAGTTCCCACTTCAAGATGCCTGGCCCATCTTAAATTGAATAACAGTTATTTAATGAGTGGGCATTAGCCCTTTCACCAGCGGGATCGAAAGAGTGTTAGTTCTGCTGGTAAACATGACAAAGAAGGATTTGCAGGACATAGCTATTTTGTTTATGATCTTGCAGTGTTCTATTTTGGTTGTTGGGAACATCGGAGACCAAATTCAGGAATCAATTTATCACTGGTAAGTGAATCCATATGGGAGAGAGTATCACTGTGTGGATAATGTACACTCCAGCTCTATAGGGTAGGGTTGGCTTGTGATCTATTGCACACTGTAATTATGATGTATATCGTAATAAGCACACTGAACTATAACAGAAAACATTAAATACTGAAAGATTCTGCTGATAATCATCAGGCATACTTTTAAGAGTTGTAAGTTATAGAAAAAGGGAAGATTTCCTTATAAGAGGAATGCAACATTGTACCCCAATATAAATACATGTAATTCCACCAACCATTAGACTAGATATATTTTAATTAGCACCTTTAGCTCTGTCACTTTCTGTATCTTTGCATATTTTGCAAAGGCCATCAGTGGTGACATTGTAACTTGGGGAGCAGCGAAGGTGAGTTACAATTACCTTATTCTGCTCCCCATGGGCGTCACCATCTAAGATCCTCAGCTCCTGGTGCTTCATCCGCTAGGAGCCCACATCCATGCTGTACTTTCGCACATGTGAGAATGTACAACATTGATGTCTGTGGATAATGCCGCAGGACCACGCGAGCCCCCATAGATATTACATTGCAATGAGCGAGACGATGTCTTATTCCCACAGCCGTCACTAAAAACTGGACAGCTGTAGCTCCGTCTTTTGTCAACTTAGAGATTTACCATAAAGTAGTCCATTCTTGGTCTTATGACAGCTTCTGACCACTTTGCAATTTCTAAGAAATTCCGACAGTCTTTATGAGCATTGTATAAAGATTTTATCTTTATGATATGCTCAAAAAAAAAATAATAATAATTGAAGACCCCTAAATTAATTTTGACGTTAATAAAACAAATAACGCTTATTTCTTCATTTTAAAAAAGTAGTCAGAATCCCAAGTGACAATTACCCATTAAAGTTTTGCTACGTTTAAAGAAACGCAAGTTAAAATTAAAAGTCTACCTAACATGATGCAAGTTTAAGCCTGTTTAAATCTAAACATATTCCCGAATTGCCTAAGCCTGTTTAAACATTACCAAGTTGTCGAATCTGACTGTCAAACCTTTCAATAATCTAACATATAAAATTGTGCAGTACTAATACATACCCTATTGCTACAACTTTCACTTAAAAAGCAGGAGGAATGTCGTTGGGGTACCACATGCTCGTTTGTTATATCTCCATGCACTGCAAAAATAAAGAATTGTAAAAAAAATAAAAAATGTTTTAAGTGTGAACGTCTGGAAATTTGCATCTCTTAGGAGTGAACAGGCGTTCAAGGAATAGTGTGGAACATGTACCTTTCTGTTTCTTAATGTGGAAAAAAAGTAATGATGGCAGAAGTAGCACAAAATACACAATACGGAAATCAAACAAGCATTCTTTAGGCAATCTTGGTCATAGAAAGATTGAAAACAAGAGCAATAACGCACAACATTATAAGACATAAAATGTTTCAAGATGTTCTGAAAATAACTTGGGGGGGGGGGGGGAGGCGGGGGGGTGAAACCAACAAAAAAAGCCAACTGCCTAATACATGTACAGAAAAAGAAACCCAAGTTAAATATTCAGAGATTGCTCAGATATAAAAGAAGACATTTCAGAATACAGGGGAGAGAAATCACAAAAGATTGACATGCTGTTTAGATGTATCGATGTAATAACAGTACAGGAAAGCATTCTTCAAGCACGTCACTTGTGGGGTCTGTGGGGTTTTTTTTGTCCTCTCCCATGGTGGACCTTGGAATGTAGAGGATAGAGGATGACATATTTACCTTGGGTACCCCTTTCTGCAAAACAGGGCTAAATGTCAGAAGATTCCGCTTCCAATCAGCCACTGCAAGTGATAGCTGATGGGATATGGCAATAACGTATAAAAATGTTTAAATGTGTTCAAAAAAGCACCAAAAAAATTAAAGGGTTACTCCAACCCTTACTGAGTAATATTAAAATTCAATACAGAATGCCCTATTGGGTATTGCTCACTAGGTCCCCCCATAAAACACATGATTAAACGTTAAAACGGAAATTCCTAGCACTCCTAACCCACACCCCATTCTCACAGGCTTCCTCGTACGTTCCAAACAAATGCTTCTCAAACAGAAGCATTTAATGGGACTATTATTGCTCGCTCTGAGCCAGTGAGTGGACAGATGGGGAGTAGACATTCATGGCTAGATGCTATTAAAAAAAAATTTTTTTTAAAAGAAAACCATGTTTGCAACAGAGAGGTGGAGTGGGGCTGTGCTGTAAGGGACTGCAAGGAGGGATGGAGGCAGGGCAGGTAAAGAATCTGATCCCTGCAAGGGGTGAATCTGATCACGTCTGTCGCCAGAGTGCAATGTAAAATATGTCCAGACTTGACATTAGGCAGCCCGGAACACAATGTCACGTGTGCTGGGGGTGTAACCAGTCCCTGGCAAACACGTTCCAATAACTATATACAAGCTGAAAGACTGTACATACTTACTCCTACCATCATGACCACTTCAAAAAGCAGAAGTGGTCATGGTGGCTGGAGTAACCATTTAGCATTGTAGAAGGCATTGTTGCTCATTTAAATGTCTCAATGTATTGTGCAATGTTAATTATCATCACTTTAGTCATGACGTTTGACACCAAAAACTAGGTGTCAAACCTGGGCCCTTGCCCTCCAGTCCAGTGCTCTCATATTAAAGCAAATGTTGATTATGAGGACATGCAAATATCTACAGCACCATATAGACTGAATGAGAGGATTAGAGTATTTGAGAATTACATTAGATCCTGGTATCTTCCATCACAAATACCAATGGATTATGTCACACAGACACGTATCTCGTTAAAAAGAAAGTGAAAATTTGTAGAAAGCAGGGGTAACACGGAAACACTATGTTTTATCAGGTTAAAATGAAACCAAGCAACGATAAGTCACAATTTTCAATGTATCTCTACTCCGACCAAGAACTCTTCTTAACATCATACCTCCCAACACTTCGAAAGGACAATGAAGGACACTTTAATTTTAGGAGTTTTAGGGTGACTTACTAATAATTTATGTAACTGAAATCTAGCTCAAAACAAAGAACATTGCACCTTATTTACATAGAATGAGGTCTAGAAGAGACATTTTGGAGGTAAGAAACATAGATAGTATTACCTTTAAACAGCAGCTCTCCCATAGACTAAACATGAAAAACAAGGAGGTAGAGGACATCTGGGCAAACAGCCTCCTGTAGTCAACAAACATGGTAGCAGAGGCCCACATCACATTGGACGAACATGCCAACATTAGTCCCAAGGACTCAAATCTAACAAAAGCTAGGACACACACCAACATTTAAAACAACTCCTAGTACTATTGTCCTCAGATCTGTTATGGTAAAAGGGAAAATGTTAGTTTATATATTTCGATAATATTCCTGAGCCATTTTTTAATTTATATTTTTATATTATTTATATATAAATAATCTGGCTATGGGTTATTGTGTCGTCATCTATTAACCAATCACAAAATGTTGCATCCTTCCTTAACTATTTAGCTAGCAGGTGATGAGCTATGCTGTGAAAGGGTTAAGAGGTTGTTGGCTCAAAGAAAAGAAATGATAAGTAAGTCTGGGATCAAGGAATATAAAACCTTTAAAATGTCTTTTATTGATCTTGTGATTTTATAGAGGTGTAAAGAACATTCTCCAAAGTGATATCAGATTTAATGAGGATCTGGGAAACCCAGTTTAATTTATTTATTATACATTTTATTTTTTATTTTATTTTTTATTTTCTTCACTGGAGTGGATTTTCATAAATGCCACTGGTAATGATAATTCACAACCAGAAGTATTCAAAAAAAGAAAAAAAGAAATAAAGAAAAGATCAGAGCGAGGCAAAGACATCAAAAATCACTTTGTAGTGGACGAGACATCAGTCAAATGCAAAGCGCTTACACACTGCTATTGAACATACATGTATATATACATATGTATATACTTTCATATACTAGTCAATTTAACTACATGAAAAGGCCAGTCGCAGAATATATTAGAGATCCATCAACCGTTTTACAAAAGTATGGCATTAAAACGTTTCTGACCCGTTCACAAGATTACGTTAATTTAAAACAAAACAGATTTCATCAAAAATTTACACTGCTCATTTTAAATACGAATACATAGCGTTATTGAGAAGAACGTTTATTTAACCCCTTAAGGACCAAACTTCTGGAATAAAAGGGAATCATGACATGTCACACATGTCATGTGTCCTTAAGGGGTTAAGCCTTGCAATTCTTGCACTCTCCACATACCAGTTGCATTTTTGTCAAGCAGTATTGTGAAAGCAGTACTGAGAATATACACAAACGAGCACTTTGACACCTGCTTTTTTCTACAAACTGTTCAAATGGAAAATAAAGAACGTCAAAAAAAGCTTGGATTTTATATTGAAGTATTTGTAGACAACAGATGGACAATCACCGTTATCTAGCTACGGTCTACATCAGTGTTTCTGAACCTTTTACAGAGAAGTTCCCCTACAGGTCTAAAAAAAAAAAAAAAAATACCCCTGCATCGAGAAAGTAATTTCTATTGATTTCAATTCCCAATGAAACGTGTAGACACTGATATTTAAGTCAATACTAAATTGGAGAACAAGCCTGACTAAAGGCAGTAAAGAATATTTTACAAATAAATGACAACGTGAATATTGTGTATGAACTATTAATCTGAAGTACAAAAATCACAAAATGAAAATATAATACACATACATTTACACACAGAGGACACTGACACACACACACACATGCGCACATATTTACACACAGAGGACACTGACACCTTCTTTCTCCCCCAAGGACACAGAACATTTGGGCAAAGTAGGCACATGCCATCCAACTCGGAAGTAGGTGCCTACTCTGCCGTAATGCACAGCTGGCCGACTCCTGGCATAAAACATGCTTGTGGAGCCCGTTGGAACCTGTGGTCTACATGAAGAGGCCGATCATGATTTCACTGAACGGTATGTATTGGGTGGGCAAATAGGGGGTTGGTCTCAGAAGGCCAGATTCTTGAATGGGAATACATCTGATGGGAAAATATTCTAATTCACTATTCCCTCTCAGGGTTATTTCCCAAAGTGTGAATTTAAAGTGAAGTTCAAACTTAAGAATCAAAATACCCGAACCAGAAAAAGAAAAATCTCTAATTCAGCTATATTTCCAGTTCAGTTTTTTGGGCCTTAAATTTGAAATTACATTTGAATTCTCAATTTAGCAAATAAACCTGTAAATATTTCTGTTATGCCTGGGTTCTCTTCAGCTAAGCTCAGAGAATTAATTGTGTGAGATTCTATATAGGGTACGTGAGCATTATGACGAGCTGATTGATAACTGATGTATCTGCAGATGAACAATGAAAAGATGAAATATATATTTTATTTAGTTTTCTTTGCAATCAGAAAGGGTTAAGAGAAAAGCAGTTTATCTTAAGCCGGCAGAATATGGCACAATGGGAGATCCAATCACCATAGTGGGATATACCTCCTCTGTGTACGTTTTTGTGTCAGCAGTTCTGCCCCTAATTGTCTCTGTGACCGAAACAGTCAGCAGACACAGTAATGCACAGAACACCTTGAGGTCTTGTGTCAGCACAGCATCTTAACCACATGTATGCAAGCTACATTCAGAGACATTGCAGAAATCTATACGGATTCAGACTAAAGCCACACACACTTTTTTTTGTACATAACAATCTGAATGAAAATTCCACCATGTTTTCTTGGACATACATTTGGGCAGCAAATGAAAATGGCTGGCAAGCCAATTGTATAATTCACGTTAGGGATAGACGGATTATCGATTCCACGACTATTAGAGCTGATATCCAACATTTTACCGATAATCTGTATCGGTCTTGTAATTTACCGATATTACTGGTAAGTTACTCACGTCTCCCAGTCACTGCACGCCCTCTTCCGCATTCGGAAACTCTGGCCACCAGTCAATGAGGAACTACGTTGCGGCCTCGCGTCAACCTTCCCTGTGAGCCCCTGTATTATGACGATCTGCTGAAGGCAGGGAGGTGAGACAGTGAATAATCTACTGCAGGCATAGGCAACCTTTGGTACTCCATATGTTTTGGACTACACCACCCAACACTTTGCCAGCATTATGGGTGTAAGAGCATTATGGGGGATGTAGTCCACAACATCTAGAGTGCCGAAGGTTGCCTATCCCTGGTCTACTGCAGAGTGATAGGAGTGCAAAGTATCAGCAATCACACCCCTATGAGTTACAGCACTGCACATGTCGGATCTCAATGATCCCAGCACATACTGGCTGCCTGAGAGTAATAAGAGTGTGATTGCTGTCAGCATGTTCAGTTAATGCCACATTTGCGTAGAAATTTTGTTGCTATTTCAAAAAAAACTTTAAATGTGCAGAATATCGGCAACGGTTATCAACAATCTGCTCAAAAGGTGACGATAATATGTATGGGCATCTGATGTAGAAAATGGATATCAGTCGATTTCTAATTCACGTGCTACAGGATTCCTCTGTAATCAATAACTTGCTTACCTTCTTGCATTTAAATTATACATACTGCAGGAGTACACTTTTGATATTCTGCCCATCAATATGTATAAATGTTATATTATTTTATTATTTATATAGGGCCAGCAAATTCCGTAGCGCCGATGTCCCTAGCTGGGTGATGTGGCCGGACAGTTTGTAGCAAGTTAATTATGGCAATGTACAAGTTTGTGCGCTACACTTTCCATTGTGGGAATTGTAGTTCGTAATAATTTGCAGCTTTTACACTTAGCCATCACAGGATTATTCAAACCTCTTTATAACATGGCAGCTCTGGCCAACCATCCAGGTGTTTAATTGGTATTTGTATCATCAGTAAACAGCAGTTTTATCTAAACAAAATCAATTCAAAATCCTGCTTATCGGCAGGAATATAGTTATACATGATGGATTTACATACAAGTATATGTGTACACACACTTAATAAAATACCCACATTTTCATTCCCCAGCCGACAAAATTGGTGTGATCATTTATGCCACGTAAAAAGGAATCAAGTTAATTTGCTCCTTTTTAATAGACATTGGCCTTGCATTGAAGAGGTCATCGTGTGCCCTCCACCCCTTTCTCTGCTGCTCACCCCAATTCCTCCCCCCCAGCCTCTCTGCAGCAAGCAATAATCTGGGGCACAAATCACCAACCCCTCAAGGGAGGCGCAAGAGGCTGATCCATCATACCCGAGCAGACAGATTTTAATTACTACAGGGCCGAGCTGGGAAAGACTGGGGGGAACAGCAAAAGTTGTATGCTCAGACTAATATATCCACCAGAGCCTCAAATGGAGTATGTATGTGTATGCAATATATTTAATTAGCCCATGTCAAAAACATAAAACATATTATATATACACAAACAACCTCTTATCTATACACCGATGCATTCTATAATTAAACAAACACATTAAACAGTTTAACTTCTGCTATATTCAAATAAAAACATCTCATCTCATCTCATCTCACTTATTACCGGTACTTTTTTTTCCACAAATGGTCTCTGATTTCTGTCTCTTCCTTTTAGATATGTTTTTTGGTACTGGACACTTTATACTTACAATTATGTTAGATGTGCATTATTTAACATGTGCTGTACAAGTCATGTTACTTATTGTAACTAATATTTCATATGCGTCAGTGTATTATCCTTGAATATCAATATATTGCGTGGGGGGTATAAAAAGATACGTGATTCAACAAAATTTGAGAGAGCAGAAAATCTTGCAATGGTTCTCAAGGAGTTAAAATAAATATCCATTTTTTTTATTATTATGTTATTTCCCACAAACCTATCCAGTTCTGACTATTACAGTAGTTACTTACAGAATCCAAGTTGTATGTGTGTTAGTTTTGTGTATCATGAGCTCTGTATTTTGGATTTATTAACAAAAATCAGCACATTATGAATTCTAATTAATAACCATGTGACACTGAGATATATATGCTACCAATTATTGATAAATAAAATAATTTTAAAAAAAAGATTTACAAAAGCAATTACTATATGTTAGATTTTTAAAGGGGTCTGTCTATTCACTAAATATTTGGGTAGAATTGAAAAATAAAGGTGCTGCAAATTGTAGGTGAAAATAGCAAACTTTGGGTGCTATTGTCAACACCTCTATTTTCACAATTCAGTTTGTGATTCAAAAAATAACAAACCAGGGGTTCTTTGATTCTTTTTCTACAAACAGAGCACCCATTCCAAACGTTTAATAGAGACTCACTTAATGTACCTAGTGAACTAGCCATGACTATAAGCAAAATTAACTAAAATCTGGGTTTCAGAGCTTTTATTATCTATTCTAATAACAAATTTTAAAAAACGCTGTTCAGACAGATAACATGCAATAAGTGTAGTACTTAGGATGAAACGGATTTTTGAGCGATTTCCCTCAATTGAGCAAATTCTCTGATTAATTGCAAAAGTAAACCCCCCTGTGTTTAGAGCATAGCTGACTGAGGCCATTGGCATTTAAATGATTTGAATTGTACCAGAGTGCCATCTACTGTCTGATGTGGGTATTCTTAAAAATATGTCATATAGGAGAAAGAAAAAAAAAATAAGTCTGTACCGCTATTTTTGATAGCATGCAATTGGCTGCCAGTGGCACATGGAATAACTTTAAAATCCAGCCTTTAACAGTACAAAAAAAATGAAATTAAAAAACTGTGAAAAGGTATGATGGTGTACAAAAATTTTTTTTTATAATATTAAAAATATAAACTTAATATGATAATTGTTATATTTAAATTGTTATATGACAACATCTCAGTTAAATATATTTAAGTAATCCATGTCATAGCTTGGCGAGCTATTTATTTAACCCACACTGCAAATAACTCCAATTAAAGATATATATATATATATATATATATATATATATATATATATATTATTATTATTATTATTATTATTATTTCTTAAAAAAAACTTTTTTCTTTAAACTTACATTTAAAATATACTAATCAAGCCATACCAAACACCTACATTCCCCCATATCCAGTCTCCCCATTATCAGCCTACCTGTCATAGAACTGGTGGTATGAAGACACCTCAATATATATATATATATATATATATATATATATATATATATATATCTCTCTTTCCAAACAACCATGCTGCTTCCATTGTGGTTCATCTTGCAGGCAGTGACGTCACAAACGTGCGCCCGCCCCCAGGTGGCTTACTCAGCATTGACCTGCATAGGAGCAGTATTGGGGTTAAACCCTAGCAAATAGCAAAATGAAACCAAAATAGAGCTTCTTGTCCTGCAACTTGCAATTGCTTTGTTGTTGTTCTACTACAATTCTAGTTTTGTGAATATCACCCACAAGTTATAGTAGATGGCTGCAATAATATAATCCATCAAAATGCTTTCACCTATTTGGAGAAAGAATGTCTGAATAAATAGTGGGGTAGGAATGTGTTATGTTGACAGGTCGAGTTATTTATTAAAGTGTGAATTGTCCCTGATTCCAAAGAAAATTCTAGCAGGGTTAAAGGACCACTCTAGGCACCCAGACCACTTCAGCTTAATGAAGTGGTCTGGGTGCCAGGTCCAGCTAGCTTTTACCCTTTTTTTTTTTATAAACATAGCAGTTTCAGAGAATGGCTCTTTGAAAATGCTGTCACAATGCTATTTAATGGAAAAAATATTAATAAACTGCTGAGGGTTGTTTAGGCTACCTAAGTTTTACTCAGCAAAGTTCTGAAAAAATGCATTTTCCCAGTTAAAACTGCAATCTGGTAACCTGTACCTTTCAACACTTCAAACTATTTTTAGGTGACTTTCTTGACCTATTAATAGCAATTCATTTCAATAAGTGGTTAAAACGACAAATTCGTTCATTAAAGGAACACTCCAGACACCCTAAGCACTTCTGCGTTCTGAAATACTGTTGGTGTTAATTGCCTGTCCCTGCAGGCTTACTTTACAAAAGTGACAGTTTTTAAGAGAGATCATCACTTTTATATATCTCCTAAGTAACACCTTCCGGCTGTCGAGCAGACAGCTAAGATGGTTTATTGTCTCACTCACTTTGATGTATAATGTTGAGGAAGTGAGGGTCTCTCTACGAAAAGCAGTGGTGGCTGCTGAAGCTTAAAGACGTTGGGGCGCTGACCACTTAACTTCATGGGATGATATGCCCTTTTCAAAACCAGCTATCATCAATAAAGAGGAGCATGGACATTGCAGATATAATCATGACAGATGTGTTTTTTTTCCCAACACACACTGTACAATGCTAATATTTTTTTTAATTACATTTTTTTTTTTTTTGCAACAAAAAAATGGGGGTGGGATTGCAGCCCCACCTGCCAATATGGACCAGCCTTTACTGAGAATCATGGTTGGGGCATGTGGCTATACACATTTCAAATGAGCAAACAGGTACACTTTCATTTTAGGCGTGTGGCCAGGGGTGCGGCTGTTCTGAGAAATGCCCCATCCCGCGCTTTTTAATTTACATTGCATGTCAAGACAACAAGGCATGCTTTGCAAATTTAAGATATAAAGAACCATAATTAGCACGACCCATAAATACATAGTTAGCTACTGGTGTGTGCATTAATCTCACAAGTGACACATCTGCTAAACAAGAACCCTCCACACAGCATAGCTGCTACAGCATGCTGTAGTGGTTATGGTGCAAGGAGTGCACTGGTGCCACCCCATTCAGTAATCAGCCAAGCCATTTTAGAACGATCTGACTTCTTATCTTATCACGTGCAGGCAGGTGTGAGAGCTGAAAGCGTCTGTTAGCTCTACTCAGCTAAATCCTGCAGTGCAGTTCTAGCTCAACGGTTGAAAGTGACAGCTGATTGTTCTCCGCCAAAGAGCTAAGGACCAAGGTAAGACATGAAATTATTCTAAAATGCTTGGAGTATATCTTTAAGACAGTTGTGGTTTTGTTGCTGTGGAGTTCTGTAACACTGAAACACTCTAAGCTCCTGGGAAGGAAAAACAATTAAAAAGGAGAGTAGAATCTCAAAGAAGAATTGTATATCCCAAAGCAGGACACATAAAGCACATGTACCCTTATTTAACCGGCCAGGATCTCTAACTACAGTAATATGCATCTTGTAGGACAGACTTTTGTACAAACATGTTTTTGGTTTATATCCATGTACGTCTGATTGCCATTTAAAATGGCCTCACATACCAAACAACTAACAGCATTCCTTGAGCTAAAAACAAACATGGCAAAGAACATCAGTATACCTCGACCCATGTCATATATGACATCCTAATAAATGTGTTACAATAGAATTAGGTGACTGATAACATTCTAAATGTAAGAGTGCATCATCAAACAATATTCTATTCTTTGAATGGTCATGCGTACCCAATCAGTTGATGGAATGAAAGATAGCAAGAGGGCTGTTATCTGATGTGGTTATTTCGGTTCTATAGTGTTAAGCTAGCCTTCTTGTTGGGATTAATTACATGAGGATGATATATGTTTACTCTCCTTCTTAATGGCCATAGGCATATTCTAAATTGGGTCATTCCCACTGAGTGCTGATATCACTGGTGATGTCAGCCAAGTACCATGAATCAGTGTCTACAGATGTAAAAGAGCCTTTCCCACGCTCCGTTCTCATTAGAAGAGGAAACAGGAAGAGAGGGACAGGCAGAGGTTCATAGAAAGGATACTCTCGATATTATTAATGGTGCCCAAACAAGGATCATGAACGATCAGTGGGTCATTTTATAATGTCACCTGCAGTTGAAGGATAGAAGTGGATAGTCCTTTTTTCTTCTTTTCCTCATTTGTAAATAACTACAAAGTAATACAAGGTTGACCCACAATTCATGGCAGTCCATTGTCTCATTTGCTTTGCCTCCAGTCGACCCACATAATTTAGCCATCTTAGATCCAAGCATGGCAACCTCCACGTGGAGTGGCATTAGCACCAGCATAAATGTCTCAAATAGATCAATTCATAAATCTGCTTCATACTCTGTTTTTTCTATTTACTATAAGTACGTACAACCCTAGACATCGCCCGCCTATGTATGTGTGTGGATGGGTGTAGATACTGGCATTAAAGAGAAATGGACAAGAAGTAGAACGGTCAATTGTATGTACCCCATTTCCACAACAAATACCATAGAAATTTAAATAAAACCATAGCTCTATTTTTCAAGGGAAGAGTTTTTGGAACCTTTATTAACTGGGATAGTGGCTCTGTCCATAAAACAAATGACCAGTATAAGAAGGGGGCTCAGCCCTCTCTACATACTTTCTTCATTGTATCTATGTTTGTGTTTGTTGGGGAAGGGGGCGTAAATATATACAGAACAGATATCACAGTTGCCTTCAAAACGTCCTCCCATATCCAACGTGGATATGGTAGGAGAGTTATGATAGAAGATGTTCTGGAGGGGTTGCCCCAACCCGCCGGCCAAATAAATTATAAATGTTTCTGTCTGAAAATAAGGACCAGTAGATGGCCAGTTCATTGTCCTAGGTTTGTCAGCCTTAGTGTTGTTCCAATGAGTTTGAGAGGAAAGGGAATCTTTATATAGAGAGATACTAAAGTGATTAAGATGGCGGGGACTAATATGCAGGGAGAAAAGAAGTGAAAACAAAATGAACAAATGTTAATAGAGAAAGTGGATAGCAAAGTAACAAAAAGGGTGATGAGATGAGGAAAGGGTGAACACAAATGGTACGAGATCCTTGTAATTTTATATCTTTAGTTCAGTAGAACATAGAGCACTGAGGCTCAAAAATGTTGACCATCACTGCTTTAGGGTAGTGGTTCCCATTCCGGTTTTCAAGCCACACCAACAGGCAAGAATATAGACCTTACCTAATTATGTTCCTATAGGTATATTTTGAAAGTCTGAACTGTTGACGTGTACCTGTTGGTAGCGTTGATGCGATAGTGGGTATAGTCCAAGTTTTATTATTTTGTAACTTATAATAAAATGCAATAGATTAAGACTTGTATTTGCATTTGGACAATAGGGAGAAAATGTTGAATGAATACAGATTAATTACTAGAAGGCTGGAAGCTGTGATAAATGGATTACAAGTTAAAAGTAGACAACAAAATAACGTACATCAGACTCTATGACCTCTGACAATTTCCATCTTCATATAATTTAGGTAATCAATGATCTGGAAGGCAACATACACATTTATACTGCTAATGGCAAACCCCAAAGCAGCTACCATATATCCCTGGGGCAGGATCACGGAGGCGGTAAGCATTTATCAGTGGATTAATAATTTAGATAAATTACAGGTACCATCAAAAGTGTAGAGAGTGCAATTTAATGCCAAAAAGTGAAAACTAATACAGATGAGCCATAAATATGGAATGGTGTCCTGAAAAAACATGAATAAACTGTAATAACTTGGTCATTTCTTCTTAATATTTTTGAAACATACTGATTAGAATCTATCAAGACCATGCCTGCAATCTGACCTAGTTCTTGTAGAAAATGTAAAATTTTTGACCATTATCACAAAACGTCCCCATAAAGTGCATTCTGAGAGCATATTTAATAGTTGAGCAATTCTGTTTTTAGGCATTTACTATCACATGGGAGACTAACAACATTCTAGTTCTGGGCAACCCTGTTATGGTGTCTGTCCATTATGGCATATTTGTGGACTTGTATCACATACCCAGGCCTGGTCTGGCCATCATGCAATCCAAGGCCGAGGCCAATAGAGGAAATCAAAAGATCTCCCCAGCTTGCCCCTGCAGGGCCGGCAGCCCAAAGGGAGAGCTGAGTGGCCGGTGGGGAGATCAAAAATGTTGTTCACCAGCCTTACCATCGGTGTCCTCAATAAATGCGGATGCAGACTACATCAATTTCCCTCAGCGAAGGTATCAGAGTGTTGCTGAAGGTTACCACGGCAGAGCACTGATCCTTTCCACACAGCCGGCCCTATACCCTCAGTTTGTACCTGCCGGGGGTTTAGACCAAATGTTTTAACCACAAGACCACCAGGGAAGAGAATTCCCTCTTTCCAGGTACAATGTGGTAATAAACTTTAGGGTTTTATATTTTAATAATTTAAAGGTTTTTTTTTGCACCCTTGTAAATTCAGCCCTATTATTCCCTGTCCACCTCTCACACTCTACAGCCCTTATACCTCCCCCCCACACACTCTACAGCCACTGTCTCCCCACACAACCCCTTCCCTCCCTAAACACATTACAGAATCTTTCCCTACAAACCCACATTACAGACCCTCTTTATCCAAACAAACATACTACGCAGTGCCACTGCTGCCCTGCCTGCACAACCAAGAAATGCAAAACATTCATACAATACACGCACACAGACTGCCGAATACACGCACACAGACTGCCGAATACACGCACACAGACTGCCGAACACACGCACATGGATTGCCAGTGGCGTACACATGACCAATGGGGCCCCGGTGCGAAAATTGATCCGTGCCCCCCCCCCCCTCCCCTGCACGCTTACTCTGCGCAGGCCGGGGCCGCAACACATGGCGGCGGGCACCTGGTCGCAGGGGTTGCAGGGCTGCGACCGCGGTATGTACACCAGTGCATGCAGATGCACACACACTTAAAGGACCACTACAGACACCCAGATCACATCAGCTCAATGAAGTGGTCTGGGTGTCAGGTCCCTCTAGTTTTAACCCTGCAGCTGAAAGCATAGCAGTTTCAGAGAAACTGCTATGTTTCACTGAGGGTTAATCCAGCCTCTAGTAGCTGTCTCACTGACAGCCGCTAGAGGAGCTTCCGCGATTCTAAGACACTTAACGGCCATAGGAAAGCATTGAGTAATGCTTTCCTATGGGCGATTTGAATGCACGCACGGCTCTTGCCGTGCATGCGCATTCGGAGCTGAGCGGCGGAGGGATCCCCAGCGCCAAGGGAGTCCGGCGCTGGAGAAAGGTAAGTGCTGAAGACACACACACACTCTCACGAACAGACGCATACACACTAGCTAATAGACACCCACATTTACTGACAGAGACACACTCAGCGACAGACATACACACTCACTTACAAAACATACACTCTCACTGACAAACACACACTCACTAACAGACATCAAACAGACTCACTAACACAAACACACTCAGTAACAGACACACCCAGTAACACACTCACTAGCAGACACACACTCAACAGACACACTCACTGACACTCACACTAACACACACCCTAACACTCACAGTAACACTCACAAACACAGTAACACACACAGTAACACTAACACACACAGTAACACTAACACACACAGTAACACTAACACACACAGTAACACTAACACACACAATAACACTCACAGTAACACTAACACACACAATAACACTCACAGTAACACTAACACACAGTAACACTAACACACACACTAACACACACACTAACACACACACTAACACACACACTAACACTAACACACACACTAACCCTAACACACACACTAACACTAACACTAACACACACACTAACACACACAGTAACACACACAGTAACACTAACACTCACAGTAACACTAACACACACACACACTAACACATTTTTTTTAAATTTAATCCCCCCAGCCTCCTTACCTTTTGGAGTGCTGAGGGGATTCCCTGGGGTCCAGTGGTGCTGCTGGGCTCCTGGGGGGCCGGTCACCCGGCGGGCAGTCAGGGTGGCGGGCGCGCGAGGGAGCACTCTCCCCTGAGTGCTTCCTCTTCAGCTCCCTCGCGCACCGCGTACTGATACCGGAGCCGGGAAGATGACGTCATCTTCCGGCTCCGGTATCAGTACGGTGCGCGAGGGAGCTGAAGAGGATGCACTCAGGGGAGAGTGCTCCCTCGCGCACCGGCCAGCCTGACTGCCCGCCGGGTGTAAGCAGGGCCAGCCTCGGGGGGGCCGGAGGTGGCAGGCTCCTGGGCCCCCAGGAGAAGAGGCTGGCCCAGTGCGTACATACCGGGTTGCAGGGGCGGCCGGGCCCGCTCGCAGCCGCGACCCCTGCGACCCTGGTATGTACGCCACTGTGGATTGCTGAACACACGGATTGCTCAACACAAACACACAGACTGCTGAATACAGACAGACAATGACGGGTGCAGTGTGTGTGTGTGAGAGGGGTGCTCTGTGTGTGTGTGTGTGAGGGGTGCAGTGTGTGTGTGAGGGGTGCTGTGTGTGGGTGTGAGGGGTGCTGTGTGTGTGTGAGAGGGGTGCTGTGTGTGTGTGAGAGGGGTGCTGTGTGTGTGTGAGAGGGGTGCTGTGTGTGTGTGTGTGAGGGTTGCTGTGTGTGTGTGCGTGTGTGTGAGGGGTGCTGTGTGTGTGTGAGAGGGGTGCTGTGTGTGTGTGAGAGGGGTGCTGTGTGTGTGTGAGAGGGGTGCTGTGTGTGTGTGAGAGGGGTGCTGTGTGTGTGTGAGAGGGGTGCTGTGTGTGTGTGAGAGGGGTGCTGTGTGTGTGTGAGTGAAGGGGGCTGTGTGTGTGTGAAGGGGGTGCATAGGGATTTTTGTTATTTTTATTTAAAATAAAACTTTTTAAAAGCTTCATATCAACCCTGGTGGTCCAGTGGTGAGTACTATAGACCTTACAGCCTGCAGCTCCTCTGGTTGCAGGCTGTCTTCACTCCTCCCGCTGGCAGAATGCTGTGTCGGAGCGCTGCCATGGAAACGCTCAGGAACGCTCAGACCAGCATGCACGGAGGAGGAACTGCCTCCCATGTCCTCCCTCTCCTGCAGCCCTGGGTCCCATCTCCCTCCCTCTCAGCAATGAAGGGCATTTGGGCCGGTGAAGGAGATCTTTGATCTACCCACCGGCCCGAGAGGGCCCTAAGCAAGTAAGCAAGGCCGGCTCTCTCCTGTCAGCCTTGGCACATGGGCATTGTGCTGGGGCCCCCATGCTTGTGGTGCCCCCAGGCAAGTGCCCAGCGTGCCTGTGAGGAAAGACAGCCCTGACACTACAGCCCTTTTCCCCCCATACACAATACAGCCCCTATCTCCCCACACACACACATTACAGCCACTATCCCCACCTCACACTAGAGCATTTATTACCCCGAGCACAATCGTAAAAGCCCCCCATCTCTCCACATTCTAGCTCCCTTATCCCACAACAAACAATGCATCCCCTAAACACACAAAAACATATCCACACAATAAACGGTAAAACAGCCCTATCCACACACATATGCAGTTCAACAATCAGCATCCTCCACAGTGCAACCCCATTAGCTGCATCCCCTGCACATGCAAAGTAGTGTCCCAACCACAAGCAGCATTCCCCTACATTCGCATCTTCACAAGCAGTTTGCCCAAATACATGCAATGCCACAGGTAGTCTAATTGTTACGGTGGCAGTCCGGTGCCCGGGACCCAGACACTGTCCGGGCGGCGGTGCGTGGACCGGGACCCAATATGCCTGATGTTCAGAGTAGGAGTCAGTGTGGAGGTGGATTAGCAGGGTCACTGCACGCCCCCTGGTGTTGAGCACCAGCGTTTGTGCAGCCACATACCAAGACCCTGAATCAGCTTATACGGATACCAGGAACTAGGAGCTAGGAAATTAAGCAGACCTCCCAGGAGCAAAATAGGGAGGCTCTGCAGCAGGTTTGTATCCAGTACAGAATCAAGGCAAGTCTAGAGATAGGCACCAAACATGAAAACAAGACAGAACTAATAGAACCCGAGAAAGATAGTAAGGTAAACCCAGAACATACACAAGACATGAGGAAAACATGAACATAACATGGGCATGACTGTACATGGACTGGGTATACAAACTAAAACAAGACAAGATAACAAGGCAAAACAAGAGGATAAATAACTAAGCACTATATATGAAAATAATGGGGATTTAGTCACATTATATGATCATACATTGCATAAGCCTGCCAACAATGCCAATGTACCCCATATCTGGCAGGTCCTACACTGCCTAATGTATGCTAAAACAACCAAAGACATATATAGCACTTACCTGCATGAAAAGGCAGAGACTTGAAACACTGCTGCATGCAGGACACTGAAACAAAAAGGAATGATGGAAAACAAACGGGTGTGGCAACATAAAACAAACATTTAAATGAATCCAAGAGACTGGGAAATCCAGGGACGGAACATAAGAATGAACCCAGAAATCCCAGCAATAAAGAAAACCAAACAGACTAGAAAACCAAAAAACCAAGCAAGGATAGCAAAAAGTACTGGATACCAGAAGCCAAGGCCAGACATATCCACAGAACAGAGCAGGATGTGACATAACACCCCTCTTAAGGAGCGGACTCCGGACGCTCCAAACAGCTCCCAGGCAGAGACCAGGAATGGCGAGCGGATCCTGCAACGAAGTCCTCTTGACTTCCACGGAGGCAAGAATCCCCCACCGGAAAAGCCTCCTGCATAGGAACCACCAGCAACGAATGGAGATCACCGCTAGAAAAGGAATCAAGCATCACAAGAGAACACCTGAAGCGACCACCGCACAGCTTAGCAGATCGACCTCCTCCACGACAAAAATAAGGAAGCCATCTCCAGCAGACTGGTCCAGATACAGGAACTCTTGCATGCCGAAACAGGAACTAGAACAAGAAGCAGGACAAGATGACACCTGCAGAGACCACCGAACTGCTTAGCAGATTGATCCCCTCCAAGACAGGAATCAGACAGACTGAACAGGAATGAGGAAGTCATCTCCAGCAGACTGGGCCAGATACAGGTACTCTTGTATGCTGCATAATCCAGGCAGGACAGGATACAGACAGGACAGATCAGGAAAGCTGCAAAGTCCACTCCACGAACTCCAAGTGCCTACGGCCATACTGTCAGGGTGGCGGTCCGGTGCCCGGGACCCAGACAGTGTCCGGGCGGCGGTGCAGGACTGGGACCCAGTATGCCTGATGTTCAGAGTAGGAGTCACAGTGTGGAAGTGGATTAGCAGGGTGACCGCACGCCCCCTGGTGTTGAGCACCAGCGTTTGTGCAGCCACATACCAAGACCCTGAATCAGCTTCAGCGGATACTAGGAGCTTGGAAATTAAGCAGACCCCCCAGGAGCAAAATAGGGAGGCTCTGCAGCAGGTTTGTATCCAGTACAGAATCAAGGCAAGTCTAGAGATAGGCACCAAACATGAAAACAAGACAGAACTAATAGAACCCAGAACCAGAGAAAGATAGTAAGCTAAACCCAGAACATATACACAAGACATGAGGAAAACATGAACATAACATGGGCATGACTGTACATGGACTGGGTATACAAACTAAAACAAGACAAGATAACAAGGCAAAACAAGAGGATAAATAACTAAGCACTATATATGAAAATAATGGGGATTTTGTCACATTATATGATCATACATTGCACAAGCCTGCCAACAACACCAATGTACCCCATTTCTGGCATGTCCTACACTACCTAAGGTATGCTAAAACAACCAAAGACATATATAGCACTTACCTGCATGAAAAGGCAGAGACTTGAAACACTGCTGCATGCAGGACACTGAAACAAAAAGGAATGATGGAAAACAAACAGGTGTGGCAACATAAAACAAACATTTAAATGAATCCAAGAGACTGGGAAATCCAGGGACGGAACATAAGAATGAACCCAGAAATCCCAGCAATAAAGAAAACCAAACATAGACTAGAAAACCAAAAAACCAAGAAAAACCAAGCAAGGATAGCAAAAAGAGTACTGGATACCAGAAGCCAAGGCCACACATATCCACAGAACAGAGCAGGATGTGACACTAATCTACACACGCAACCTCTCAAGCAGCCTCCAAATGCATGCAACACCCCAGACAGTGTCCCATCCCACCAACACACACATAGGATCTTCACTCATCCCTGTTCCTTTTTTGTCCACTAGCATTCCATTTATGGGGACACCCGGATCAAATCACAAGCCAACATTCATTAAATCCACTTGTACTGCACAAACACAGGGACTTTGATGCAAAAGCTCTTCAGCAAAGCTCTGCAGATGGGCTGCCATGAGGGGTATCAAACGGAAATGCCCACTTTTGGGGAGGCGTGCTTGACATTCAACAGGCCCCCTCTCTGGTCCAGCCCCCTCCTTTTGGCCAGTCCGGCATCATCAGCAAAGTAAGTTGCATCAATGCATGCCATACAGGGGCCCTGCTCACCTAGCTTCAAATTTCCGATTGTTGGCATATATGCAAAGCTACCTAAACGTATCTATGAAAAATATGGTGTTTGCTCACATCGTATGCCGACATTGACCTATAGCATTCAAACTGTTAAATTACCCCAAAACAATGGCATACCTAGGGTATAGTAGGTATGGTACATTATCTTGGCTCCACCTAAAGGGGGTATCACTAGGCACTGGGGCAAGCAACAGGGCTGCTTCAGTCGGGGATCACAGCTCCAGCGGGTACAGCACACATCACATACAGCCAAAACACACCTCGCACACAAGTACATTACATGCAAATTGTATTTGTGAGCTGATTTTATGGTAAAGTTATCCAATTTCAAATTTAAGAAATATATATTTTTTAAAAAGTATAAATCACTATTTATTAAATATACCCCCAATTAAAACATGCACACATTTAATTATGTGTATGTTCATTGAGGATATATCTAGAAACAGTTTGGAAAACCTGCAGTTCTCTTGTATGGTGCCTTTGTAAACACTCGTCTAACCCCGCCTATATTTTCTGTGGCTGTCCAATCAAAGATTTCCCAAAGCGGCTCAATGAGAAGTCTTTGCAAGGCAGGTGCTCTGGGCAATTATTGCCTCTTGAGTTTAGCTCCACTGAGCTAACCGAACCAGGAAGTAACAGGACCGGTTGTCTGTGTAAATAAGATACATTGCCTTTGTTCAAAAATACATGTAATACAGTGCATAAATTGATATTAGTAAGTTATTATTATTATTATTATATTATTTATAGAGCGCCGTCAAATTCCGCAGCGCTTTACAATGGGTGGAAGAACAGACATGTAATTGTAACCAGACAAGTTGGACACACAGGAACAGAGGGGTTGAGGGCCCTGCTCAATGAGCTTACATGCTAGAGTGAGTGGGGTAAAATGACACAAAAGGTAAGGACTAGTGACAGTTACAGAAGAGGAATCAGTTGGGAGCTATTAAGAGTTTAATTGATACGCTTTTATGAAGAAGTGGGTTTTTAATGATTTTTTGAAGGAGTGGAGACTGGGTGAGCATCTAACGGAGGAGGGAAGCGAGATCCACAGAACAAAAGTTTCTCAGAACAACCACACTCCTTGCCACCCCCCACCATTGACATCCATAAAATTAAAGCGTCTCTTTTTTTCCATTTCCAATGTTGGGAGGTATGCAGAGATAAATATCTAACTTGCATTGCTGGTTTATCTGTTCCAAGACTCTTTAACAATTTAGATGTTTTTCAAAAGACAGCCACTGTCTAGACTGTCTGGTAGACAGCCACTAGATGTGGAGTTAAAGGACCACTATAGGCACCCAGACCACGTTAGCTCAATGAAGTGGTCTGGGTGCCAGGTCTCTCTAGTTTTAACCCTGCAGCTGAAAACATAGCAGTTTAGGAGAAACTGCTATGTTTACACTGCAGGGTTAATCCAGCCTCTAGTGGCTGTCTCACTGACAGCCACTAGAGGCCACTTCCTGACGTCCATAGGAAAGCATTGAGTAATGCTTTCCAATGGGCGTTTTTATTGTGTGCCATTCGGCTCCACTCGGGAGCCAACGTCGGAGGGGGAGCAGAGTTCACCAGCGCCGAGGGAGCACAGCGTTGGATAAAGGTAAGTGGCTGAAGCTTTTTTTTTTAACCCCTTCAGCCCAGCGGGAGGGTGGCCATGAGGGTGGGGGGACCTAAGGACTACATAGTGCCAGGAAAACAAGTTTTTTTCTGGCACTATAGTGGTCCTTTAACCCTGGATAGTATTTGTTGCAGTTTCGCAATAACTGCAATAGTTACTATTGCAGGGTTAAGGGACATGGGACATTGCACCCAAACCACTTCAATGAGCTGAAGTGGTCTGGGTGCCTACAGTGTCCCTTTAAGAAATCAGTGCACACACTGTCCTGTGTAGTGATTGACAAAGTTCAAGTGTGAATAGTAAATACAAACATGTATTTTTTTTTCTTTGTGACTTTAGCATGTTGGAATTGTGGTGGAATCTCGGTAAAAATAAATTTAGTAGGCCGAGATTACCACGTGGCATGTGTACGTGCATATGCTGACGTATCGATCAGTTGGTTGCACGAGGCAAGATACGATCAGTAGTGTACGGAGCATGTGCAAGAATACAGGATATAGTATTCCCCTCCTCCATTGTGCTGGACAAGCCATGCGGTCAAACAGGAAGTTAATTCTTATTTGTGTTGATTGGTTAAGAGAATGTGCGGGTGGAGCTTAATATGGGAGGAGTTATATGCCTATATAAGGAGCCTGCACTATTGTCCGGGGCTCAGAACTTGTGGTATTTTGGTGACGCTAGTCCCTCTGAGTCCCGATCGGTGATCCAATAAAGAATCTCTTCCTTCCTGAAGAAACCTGTGTCCATCTCTCTGTGCTTGGCTTCCGTCAGTTTCTCCGGTATCATTTGGTGCATTGGCCGGGAAGCTCATCGTTCAACGGTAGCTGAGAGGCAGAGGCGTGAGACGGTCTATCTTTGCCCACGTTCTCTACGGCTGCACCCCTGAACTTCTGCGTGGACCTCCCTTCGTCTCGGCGCCACTGGGCCGTTGTCCAGGAGATCATCGGCCTCTACGTGAGAAGTGCTGGGGTGTCCCCGTCGATGAGTGTGAACTCAGGTTCAGGAACGAGGAGGTAAGACAACTGCTGTTTTAGACGGCAGGACCCACTAGGGGTATACCGATTGTGCGGTAGGCCCAAAGGGGTTTTGAATCTGTGTATCTGCCCCCTCTGTCGGAGGGAAGGAGCGAAGGCGCACCGCTCGATCGAACGCTCTTTAGTCAGACCGTTTGATTCTGTTAGTCAGGCGGGGCTCTGGTGTAAATAGCCCTAGCCGGACACCGGTGTCTTGTCTAGACTAGCGTTCTAGGGTGTACATTTTGTTCGCTAGGTCGGAGGGACCGGGAGACTAAGCGGCGTCTGTGTAAATTCGGTTCGCTAGTTCTCATCCTATCTGGGCTAAGTGGGAAGGCGTGTAAATTTGGAACCCACTAGACTTTTGATAGTGCGACTAAGAGGCGTCTGTGTAAATTCGGTCCTCTAGCTCGCTATATATGTGGTGATTGGGCAGCGTGGCTAACCAAAACGTATGTAGATTGTTTTTAGGTAGTCCATCAAGGTACTGGCCAATAGTTTAGTTGGGAATTGTAAATGTGTTAACGATTGTTTAGTAAAGTGTATATCTTGTTAGATAGCGCGAGCTCAGCCGTCTAGCGAGAGTGTTAATAGTGTGTTGCTGTATTATAGTGCACGGTACCATAACCCTGTATATTTACTGACACTGTATATAAGTACTAATCACTGTCGTCCATTGCATGTTTTAACACCATAACCACTAATAATTGTATTGTGACCTTAACTTGTGCTTTGACCTATGCTAACCGTACTGTAACCGCTATTTGTAAAAGACGATGTTACTGGGGTGTGTTATAGACGGGTAATTCGTATATAGAGAATTATAGCGTGGGTGACTGTATAGTTACGCCAAAGGGCATAATATTGATTATATAGTGACTGGTGTAACAGCTGTGTGTGTACGGGAATTCCCTGAGTGTTTATTGTTATTGTGTACGTTTCACTTGGTAACCGTACCACGTGGTGCTGTTGCCAGAGGAAACGGGTGTGACTGTTGAATAGTACGCGTGTATAGTATTCGTTGTCGACGACGTTCCATTGTTAAGTATGGGTGCGTCGCAGTCAACGATTCCGGATCCCTTAGGTTGTATGGTGAAGAATTTTAAAAAGGGATTCAAAACTTGTGATTTTGGGGTTAAGATGTCTCCTGTACGTTTGGTTACTTTGTGCACTAGGGAGTGGCCTACTTTGGTTGCGGCATGGCCGCCACGTGGCAGTTTGGATCCAACTCTGGTACAGCGCTTACACGTGGCTGTATCGGGTAGGCCTGAACTTTACGGCCAGTTTCCTTATATTGACTGTTGGAGACAGGCCGTAAATGACTCGCCAAAATGGCTCCAGACATGCCACGAGGAGCAGTGTTGCCTCATGGTAGCTAGGACTTGTTCGTCCACTAGGACCGGTGTTAGGCCCATTTTGGACACGCCCCCTGAGTCCGAGATCCCTTTGCCGCCCCCTTACTTTCCGTTAAGAGGAAGTGACGCAAACGCAGGAAGTCCTGCACCCCTCCCCTCATTACCCTCATCCACTTCCGCTTCCTCCTCCAGTACAGGATCCACCCCCCCTCGTACTAAATCTCCCCTTCCGGAACCAGAACCCACCCCCATTAGAAACGAATATCCTGATTTGGCGCCACTTCAGACTTCCGGTCAAGCTTCATCTAGCTCGGCTCGAAGTGTTTTATTTACAACCTTTTCCCAAAGCCAACCTCCCACATCCCCATACCCTATCTCTCCCCGACCGGAACCCATGACTGACGCCTCTCTACGTAGCCCCATCCAAACCCGACAGTTGACTGGTGCCCAACAATTAAAGCACTATCAGATGCCTCTTCGTCTGAATCCCGGGTCAGCTTATATCGATGCCGCAGGTCAAATGGCACACGCTGACCCAGTCTTCGTATATGTCCCATTTACCACAACCGATCTTTTAAACTGGAAGACCCATAATTCCTCGTATACTGAGAAACCACAAGCTATGACTGATCTGTTCACCTCAATAGTACAGACGCATAATCCGACATGGGCTGATTGCCAGCAGTTACTAATGACTTTATTTAACAATGAGGAAAGGACAAGAATAAATCAAGCAGCCATAAAAGCACTAGAGGATAGAGCCCGTGCTTTGAACCAAGCTAATCCAGCAGCATGGGCCGCAACACATTATCCCAACACTGATCCCGATTGGAACGTAAATGGTGCTGATATGGTTCAACTCAGAGCCTATAGAGACGCTATAATTGCTGGCATGAAAGCAGGAGGAAAGAAAGCCATTAACATGTCGAAGACAGTTGAGGTGATCCAGAAAAGCGATGAAGCGCCCAGTGTCTTTTATGACCGATTATTGGAGGCATACCGCTTGTATACCCCCTTTAATCCGGAAGACGCAGATAATTCCCGAATGGTTAACTCCGCCTTTGTCAGCCAAGCTTACGGAGATATTAAGCGCAAGCTACAAAAGTTAGAAGGGTTTGCAGGTATGTCCATCAACCAACTAATGGAGGTAGCGAATAAGGTTTATATGAACAGGGATACAGAAAGCAAGAAAGAGGAAGAGCGCAAGATGCGTAAAAAGGCTGATATGCTAGCGGTAGCGATCGCAGGCGTAGATAGACGGGGCCCAGATAGAGGCGATAGTAGATGGAATGAGGAACCTCTAAGTAGAAATCAGTGCGCTTACTGTAAGGAAGAAGGGCATTGGAGAAATGAGTGTCCGCGAAGAGAACAGTCTGAGAGAGACAGACCTAGGTCAGGTTACGGAAACGTTAGAGGCAGAGCGAGAGGTAGAGGAGGCCCCGGAGGGAGTAATGGTTATAGAGGGAGTAATGGGAACAGAGGAAGTGTTAGGGAAGACAGGTATATTCCAGCAGCGCAAAGGTCCCGCGATAGAGAAGGTAGGGACTTTGTAGGATTGGCTGACACGGTCATGGAGGACTATTGATACCGACCGGGCTCCATCCCCCTTGGTCGAGCGGAGCCTATGGTCGATGTATCAATAGGGGGAAAAAGGAGTGCGTTCATGATCGACACTGGTGCTGAACATTCAGTGGTGACTAATCTAGTTGCTCCTCCATCTGGAAGGACTATTACTGTGATAGGAGCAACTGGAAGAAGTGCTGAAAAACCGGTTCTTAAAAGTCGACTCTGTACATTGGGAGGCCACGTAGTAAAACATCAATTCCTTTATATGCCTGAATGTCCAGTCCAATTGCTGGGACGTGATATGCTATCAAAATTACAAGCGCAGATTACGTTCCTACCAAATGGAACAACATCCTTAAAGTTTAATGGACCTTCAGGTATTATGACTGTATCCGTACCAAAGGAAGAAGAGTGGCGACTTTATACAGTGTTGACTAGCCAAAACCCTAGGAGTGATGAGACATTATTCAACATACCAGGAGTTTGGGCAGAGAACAACCCACCAGGACTGGCCCGCAATATTCCACCTATAAAAATTGAACTGAAACTTGGGGTTTATCCAGTGAGCCTAAGACAATAACACATCCCGCAGAAGGCTAAGAAGAACATTCAATCCTATCTGGATAAGTTCATACGGTATGGTATCCTAAAATTCTGTACTTCCCCCTGGAACACCCCATTGCTGCCTGTTCAAAAGCCCGGTACAGATGAGTATCGACCTGTGCAGGACTTGAGAGCAGTCAATGATGCGGTTGTTAGTATACATCCAGTTGTACCCAATCCATATAACCTGCTTGCTTTAATTCCGGGCGGGGCTACTTACTTCACAGTCTTAGACCTCAAAGATGCCTTCTTTTGCCTCCGAATTGCCGCAGAAAGTCAATGTATTTTCGCTTTCCAATGGGAGAACGCTGTAACGGGCTCAAAACGCCAAATGACTTGGACAAGACTGCCCCAAGGGTTTAAAAATTCACCTACCCTATTTGGTTCAGCTCTAAGTCAAGATCTACTGGATTTCGAGTCCATCCCAGGAGAGTGTGTATTGTTACAGTATGTAGATGACTTGTTGATAGCAGCAGTTACAAAAGAAAAATGTCAGCAAGCAACGCACGATCTACTACACATTCTCTGGAAGGCAGGATACAAGGTGTCCAGAAAGAAGGCTCAGTTGTGTTTGCCAACTGTCAAGTATCTGGGATTCCATATCTCTGAAGGTCAAAGGATTATGGGGCCAGAGAGAAAAGAAGCTGTCTGCCAAATACCAATACCCAAGAATAGAAGACAAGTGCGAGAATTCTTGGGGGCAGCAGGCTTCTGTAGGATATGGATTCCCAGCTATGCGATACTGGCAAAACCTCTGTACGCAGCCATCAAAGGTACAGAGCACGACCCCTTCTTATGGACTCAAGAACAGCAAACGGCATTTGAAGATGTGAAGAAGGCTTTGATGAGTGCCCCAGCATTAGGTCTACCTGATCACACACGACCATTCTACCTATATGTACATGAGCAAAGAAGAATGGCTGTGGGAGTATTGACACAGTACTTGGGATCATGGCAAAGACCTGTTGCCTACATGTCTAAGCAACTGGATGCAGTGGCCAGCGGACTTCCACCTTGTCTAAGAGCCGTAGCTGCAGCCGCCCTGCTAGTAGCTGAAGCCGATAAACTCACTCTGGGTCAAGAACTTTATGTACGAGTCCCACATGCAGTACAGACGTTGTTGGATTACAAAGGAAATCATTGGTTTAGTAACAGCCGTATGACTAAGTATCAAGCAATGTTGTGTGAAAACCCAAGAGTGCATTTAGAGACTGTAAACACCTTAAATCCAGCTACCCTTTTGCCACAACCTACTGAAAGTCAACATGATTGTTTGGAAGTAATGGATGAAGTATTTTCAAGTAGACCAGATCTTCGTGATTTTCCCATCCAGAACCCCGATGTTCAATATTACACCGACGGCAGTAGTTATGTGAAAGAAGGGATCCGCTATGCAGGATATGCAGTAACAACAATAGACAAGGTGATAGAAGCTCGGCCACTGGCAAAAGGAACATCAGCACAAAAGGCAGAATTGATAGCACTAACACGAGCGTTACAATTGGCTGAAGGTTTAAGAGTAAATATCTATACGGACTCTAAGTATGCGTTTTTAACCACTCATGCCCACGGAGCTTTGTATAAAGAAAGAGGACTACTGAATTCAGAAGGCAAAGAAATCAAGTACGCAGCTGAAATCCTACAACTATTGGAAGCAGTGTGGGAGCCGAAAGAAGTCGGTATTATACATTGTCGAGCGCATCTGAGAGGAGATGGTGATGTAACCAAAGGAAATCGGATGGCAGATAGTGCAGCTAAGCGTGCTGCTGAATCAGGAAGACAGGAGTATGTGGGGCATATAGCTGCTCTAATACCAACCCCACTGTCTCAATGGACTCCAGTTTATACAACTCAAGAAGAGGAGTGGTTAAAGACTGAACCGGGAAAGTATTTGGAGAACAAGTGGTATCAGCTAGAAGATGGAAGAATAGTCATACCAGCATCACTAGCAGTAGAAATTGTCCAGAACTATCATAACGGGACACATTCTGGGAGAGACAGTACAGAAGAATCTCTCAGGAAACATTTCTACATACCAAGATTGTCCAACTTGACTCAGGCCATTGTACGTAGATGTGTAACGTGTGCTAAAAATAATGCAAGACAAGGACCAGTAAAGCCACCAGGAGTCCAGTTTATGGGGGGACTCCCCATGTCCGATCTACAAATAGACTTTACAGTGATGCCTAAATCGGGTGGACATCGTTACCTGTTGGTAATTGTGTGCACCTATTCAGGCTGGGTAGAAGCATGTCCTACTCGTACAGAGAAAGCAGGAGAAGTTGTGAGATTCCTGCTACGAGAAATAATACCCCGATATGGACTACCCTGTTCTATAGGATCGGACAATGGTCCAGCTTTTGTTCATCAGTGCCTACAACAACTGACTCATATGCTAGGTATAAAGTGGAGGCTTCATACTGCATATAGACCCCAGAGTTCTGGTAAGGTAGAGAGAATGAATAGAACTATTAAGAACCAGTTGGCTAAAATGTGTCAGGAAACCCAACTTAAGTGGAACGTTCTCTTACCTATAGCTCTATTGCGAATCCGCAGTACCCCTACCAGAAGGATGGGCCTCTCTCCTTTTGAAATCATGTATGGGCGACCACCTCCCGTACTTGGTAACTTAAGGGGGGATTTGAGTCAGTTGGGAGAAGGAATTACCCGGCAGCAGGTTGTAGAGTTGGGTAAGACTATGGAGGAGGTACAGAAATGGGTACAAGATAGATTACCTGTGAATATTTATCCCCCTGTTCATAGTTATCATCCAGGAGATCAAGTGTGGATTAAAGAGTGGAATAATGTACCGTTAGGGCCCAAGTGGAGAGGTCCTTATGTTGTTCTTTTGTCTACCCCTACAGCGATAAAAGTAGCCGAAGTGACTCCGTGGATACATCACTCCAGGGTTAAGCCAGCAGCAGTCGATTCTTGGCAAGTTACAGCAGATCCAGAGAATCCCTGCAAGATCCGGTTAAAACGCACTACTCAGTCGGAGTAACGAGGAATCGTGTGGATTACAAATTTTATTGTTACAGGTGTGAGTGAGAAGGCCATAATAAAGCCTGTCCGCTTACCAACACATAGTGTATAAGCCAGGAAAGTCTCGAAGGGACACCTGTGAAGACGAGCAGAACTCCATTCCCTGCAGCCCTCACATCCTGGAAGCTGAGGCTCCATCGCACGGACGAAGACTGAGGATGACGGCGAAAGATGTGCTTTTGATTGTGTTTATTTACATGTGTTTTTATATTCAGGAAGGTAGAGGTACCGACACTCCTAGCTGTGAGGTATGCATTAAGACTACGAGAACAGGTAACCATATTTCCCAAACCCTAATTTGGCATTCACAATACGAATGTAAAGGAGAGGTATCAAGATGTAGATACCTAAATATAGACTATAGTGTGTGCCATTTAGGAGTAGGAGAACCTAGGTGCTTCAGTCCAGAGTATCAACCTCGTACAATTTGGTTGACTCTCAGGAATGGAGATCCTCAGGGGACCCTAATTAATAAGACGGTGTTAGAATCCGTATATTCTTCGGGTGTTCTGCTATTTGATGCATGTAAGGCGATATCAAGTGGTAGAAAGCCGTGGAATGTATGTGGGGATCTTAGATGGGAGAGGACGTATGGATCTAACGATAAATATATTTGTCCCAGTAGTAAAAATAAATATGTGAGTCCTAGATGCCCAAATAAAGACTATAACTTTTGCCCATATTGGTCTTGTGTGGGGTGGGCGACTTGGGGACAGACAGTAGATAAAGACATGATAGTGACTAAGTTGCCGACTAGCCCTTATTGTAAGTCTATGGAATGCAACCCAGTCCATATACTTATTAATAACCCCGACAAGTTCTTAGATAAGTATGGCAATTTATTTGGGTTTCAAATATACGGGACGGGTTTAGATCCTGGGACATTATTGTTTATAGGAATAGAGACTGATACGGTATCCTCCCAGACTCATCAAGTATACCATTCCTTTTATGAAGAGATGAGTATAGATAATAAGATCCCCCATAATGCTAAGAACCTGTTCATTGACCTAGCTGAGAGTATTGCCGGTAGTCTTAATGTTACCAACTGCTATGTGTGTGGAGGTACTAACATGGGAGACCAATGGCCTTGGGAAGCAAAGGAGGTAATGTCCGGTTCTGAGGCAGTTGACCAACTAATATCTACACAAGCCGATTATCATTTGAGTGTTAGAGGTAAATCTGAGTGGAGATTAAAGACCTCCATCATAGGTTATGTTTGCATAGCAAGGAAAGGAATAATGTATAATACTTCTGTAGGAGAATTAACTTGTCTAGGGCAAAAAGCTTATGATGATGATACTAAAAATACAACTTGGTGGTCGGCTTCAAATGTCTCAGAACCATCTAACCCGTTTGCTAGATACGCCAATTTAAAGGATGTGTGGTTTGATTTATCCATCACATCTACCTGGAGAGCCCCAGCAAATTTGTACTGGATCTGTGGTAAGAAAGCCTATTCGGAGCTGCCACAGGACTGGGAAGGGGCATGTGTGTTGGGTATGCTCAAACCATCCTTCTTCTTGTTACCGATTGAAACAGGTGAGACTTTAGGTGTTAAAGTGTATGATGTGAATCATAGGAAGAAAAGGGGACCCTTAGAGATAGGCACCTGGGAAGATAATGAATGGCCTCCCCAGCGTATCATAGATTATTATGGGCCAGCCACGTGGGCAGAAGATGGTACCTTTGGTTATAGAACCCCTATTTATATGCTCAACCGCATTATAAGATTACAGGCGGTGGTTGAGATTATCACTAACGAAACATCACAAGCGCTCAATCTCCTAGTGAAACATAATACCAGGATGAGGACAGCAGTATACCAGAATAGATTAGCCTTGGATTACCTTTTGGCAGTAGAGGGAGGTGTATGTGGGAAGTTTAACCTAAGCAATTGCTGTCTTCAAATAGATGACGAAGGGCAAGCAATAGCTGAGCTTACTAGCCATATGGTTAAACTAGCGCATGTGCCTACTCAGGTATGGAAAGGGTACAATCCAAGTAGTTGGTTTGGTAGCTGGTATGAGTGGTTTGGAGGGCTTAAGGCAGTGGTAGGTGGAGTCCTACTGATTTTACTGTTGTGTCTACTCCTACCGTGTCTTATACCCTTAGTAGTTAGATCTGTGCAAAGCCTGATAGGAAGTATAGCAGAGAGGAAGGCTGCTGCACAGATAATGGCGATATATAAGTATAAGGCTCTAGATCAAGGAGAACCAATGCAGGAAGATGAGTGTTAAAAGATTCACATCATAAGATAAGTCTGGTCTGGTTCAAGGTAACTTGCGGTGTAAGCAAAACTAAGGTTAAGTGATGCCTCAAGTAATTGTAAAATATCAAGATGCATCAAAGGGGGGAATGTGGTGGAATCTCGGTAAAAATAAATTTAGTAGGCCGAGATTACCACGTGGCATGTGTACGTGCATATGCTGACGTATCGATCAGTTGGTTGCACGAGGCAAGATACGATCAGTAGTGTACGGAGCATGTGCAAGAATACAGGATATAGTATTCCCCTCCTCCATTGTGCTGGACAAGCCATGCGGTCAAACAGGAAGTTAATTCTTATTTGTGTTGATTGGTTAAGAGAATGTGCGGGTGGAGCTTAATATGGGAGGAGTTATATGCCTATATAAGGAGCCTGCACTATTGTCCGGGGCTCAGAACTTGTGGTATTTTGGTGACGCTAGTCCCTCTGAGTCCCGATCGGTGATCCAATAAAGAATCTCTTCCTTCCTGAAGAAACCTGTGTCCATCTCTCTGTGCTTGGCTTCCGTCAGTTTCTCCGGTATCAGAATGTGTTCAGATTTTGAATCACAATATTTTCTACTTTCAGTCCCCAGGGATTTTCTTGTTTATAGGATCTCAGTTTTGTTTTCAGATTTGTTTTCAATTATATTTAATTGAGAATTAATTAATTCTGAATTAATGGAGTCACTTGTTACGTTTTGATGTAGAACATTTTTGTAGCACAAAATATAACCTAACTCCATGCTTTTAGTGGGTTAAATATTGGGGTGCAGAATATGGGCCCACAAGCACACAGCTTTTATGTTTCCCCCTTCCACTTTTCTGACTATGTCAATAAAATGTTCTCACGTATGCAGTGGTTCAAGAAAGTTTATTTAGTCATATTGCCAAACTTCAACTTTATTTTCCTGTGCAGTATTTTTTAATGCAAAACTCTGAGTACTGATCAGCATAGCATTTCAAACTGCAACTCACAAAAAAGATTGTCATCATATCAATAGAACTAATGGTCAAACCAATGTCATAGGATACAGCATGTTTCAAAGCTAGTGTACATGGGTAATGCACAGGCAATATATGTGCTTATAGAGTCACATCCTTCCAGAACCACCTAGAAATGATACTCAAGAATTATGCACACATGGTACAAGCTATGCTGTTCCTATAAGTAATGATCAAAAGAGGGTTGAAACATTAATTTATTTTTTTGTATCTTGTCTGTCACACACACACATCCTCAACACACACACTTACCTGGCTACATACACATACATACTCACTTAGCTACACACACACACACACACACACACACATTCACGTAGCTATACACACACTCTAATAGCCACACACACACATACTTACCTAGCTACACACACACACATACCTAATTACATACACATACATGGATGGACCAACAAGGCAGCAAGTGCAATTTCAGTGTTCGGTTTTTCAGTTGACATAGATTGGCCTTAACACTATAATGAGATGATGTGTGTCGATGGAGTCATGAAACGCAGAGTCAATCACTTACGCATGCATACAGATTTCTGTGAGTGCTGCCTCATGCTGTGCGTCTCTTGGTGATGGAGGTTGTCGAGATATATAACGTAGCATCACGCGACTCCAGCAATCTTCATTTGTCTAACCCACATTCACAGCATGAGTACGACCATCCACACAGAGATCGATCGTGGTCTTGAGGTAAAAAAAAAAGGCCATTAGTTTGTAATTGACCTCCAAGACCAAATGTTGCCAGCCCTTCGCCACACGCATACCTAGTCAAACTCACACAGTTTTATCCATAATTGGCCCAGTACACCTTACGCAGCCCAGAAATAATTAAAATTTAAACTTTACTTAAAAGTACACATTTATTTTTATATCTAGCGATGCCCTGGTACATACAGATATATTCACAACTTTTTCTACCAAAACATCAAAATGCTAGCTGAAAATCACAAAAGAGGTCCCACTTTGAACTAAATAAAGGACAGTGAAGACATATTGGGTTATTATTTACAGTAGGTTGATAGTTGCGCTTCAGGTGAACGTATATGTAAAACAAAAAGAGGTCCAATAGTGGACTATATCTCTTTGTCAGGACAGAAATATGTGTGGAGAGCCACTTACATTAGGTTGAGCTTCACACCAGCTCTGAGGTATTGAGCCTGGGCAGAACAATCCCTGCCTAAGGATATGTGGAGTATTTTCTTGCAGTCAATGTTAATCCTCACCAAGACATGAAACAAAGAGCAGAATACAGGAACTTTATATAGTGTCATCTGTAAGGCAGATCGGGATAATAATGTAAGTATATAGTTTATGCACTACAAATTAATTTGTAGTGCCAAACTACTCAATGACTGATCTTCTATATAGTTTATGCACTCACATGTTCCAAAGGCCTGAATGACTGCAATTGATCAGCGTACAATGCTATAATCCCCACTTTTTTTTTATTTTTCCAGTCAAGTGTAATGAACAGTACCACATATAACAAGACAATATATAGTGCTCTCCATAGATAGAATCGTGCAGTAAAAATAAAGAATATTACTTACATATTTCGGAATATAGATATATACAACAAAAATGGGATACAGCTGTATATCTGCATCAAACTAATTAACGACACATAGTGATGTACTGTGGTATAACAATATTAAAGAGATACTGGTTACACTCACAAGATGTCAGTGGAAAATGAGCCTTGAATATCTCCCTACAAGGAATTGGGACTGTGGTAACATCCACTTCCCTTGGCTTCCAGGAACTGATGATATCTCCGGAAATAAATTTCAAGGATCAGGATCAGATGAAAAATCTTATTTTTATTAAGGCAAAAAGTCCATAAAAATAATAAAAATATATAAATAATCACAAGCAGAAAACTGACCAACGCGTTTGCTCCACACAAAATGGACTTCCTCAGGGACAATCGATGAATATAAAAGCCTAACACAAATAAATGCATTCTAATCTGATCCCCCCACAGTCTCTTTAAATAGGGCTAGTCCCCTCCTTCTAATGGCTGTTTCCGTAGACGTCCTCTGATCCTGGAGCTTCCGATAGGTTGTTCGGATTTGAGTAAATCCGTAGCTGGGACAAGCTGTCTTCGTATTACAGCCGGAATCTGTTAACCATCTTATTTTCGCGCCAAAGAGATCAAAAGCGCTGATTACGTTCCAGCGCCATGGCAGTTGATTTTACATATATACTCTTTTTATAATAACCACTAGAGCGGGTTGTAGTGACTTATGATGCTTGGAGTAACTCTTTTTCATATTTTTGGATAATGGTTTCAAATGATTTCAATCTGTTTAAAGAACTTTTCAAATGATTGATCTACAAAAAATCCGCCATAGAATTTCATGATGACTTCAGCAGATAAATCATTTGTAAAGTTTTTTTTTAACAGATCTGAATCATTTGAAAAGCGTACCCAGAATTATTAAATTGAGGCCATAAACAGGCATGGTTTTTAGTTTGGCTACTTTAATCAAAAATGAGCAATTTACTTAGAAATCACTTTGATTTTACGATGATCCATACTTTAGTGAATAGGGCTGTCAGCCATGCAGCATTGGAAAAAGAATTTGAATACGTAACCTTTACATCTCACTGACCGATGTGTAATTACTGCTGATCCGCAGACAGAGTGCCATAAACAAATATCACAACAATGTCGAATGTGAATGTCTTTAATCCCTTAAGGACACATGACGTGTGTGACATGTCATGATTCCCTTTTATTCCAGAAGTTTGGTCCTTAAGGGGTTAATCTGGCCAGTGTGTGGTGCTACAGAGATCTCAGTCTGCTGGGCAAGGCACTTTATATTCTATTTCTGGTTACTGAAATATGAACTGCATGTAATGTATATAGTTTGTACATGCACTCGCATGTCACAAGCTGTTTTGTGATTTATACGTGCTCCAATGTAATATATTGAATAGTGGTATGTGATTTGTAAAGAATAATCAGTACACTGTGAATTTAAACCACAATATCATTAATTTAGCTACATTTTAAACAGCTTGTTCTGGCTACTGGAGAGCTAACTTGCAAAATGAGGTTAAAATAGTATAATGGGGAGAAAAAACTATTCCCTCTTGACTGAACTGAAAGTTGTATGCAGTTTATCTATAGCCTACAGTTTGCAAATTGTTTGCCAAGTCACCTTAACTGCTGCTTTGCTCAAATAATCCATATGGTTTTATTCAATAAACACGGTATTGCAGAAAACTGGAACATGAATTGCAAAATGTAAACGTGCTGAGCTGGAAAATGTTCTCTTTTATTTTAACCTAAATGTTGCCGTTCAGATTTCCCTTTACAACATTTTGGAGTTTAGTGAATATACCCTAAAGTCTGTCATTTTATTTCCACTGGAGATCTTCATCGCATTAAAGGGACAATTTGAGCACCATAACCACTACACCACGCTGTAGTGGTTATAGCAGTGCCAGCTCGCTGCAGTGCTTATGGTGCTTGGACTGTTCCTTTAACAGAGGTTTATCACCATTTATTTATTAAGCAATATTTTTACTCTATTTGTATAGCGGGATCTCTTGGGTATCAGACGACACAAGGACGCTCCAGACACAGGTTGTTGGAGAAAACAAAAGATTGTTTATTTTGTAGCTGCAAAAGTCCCAGCACCTCTATCAGAAACACGATGTACTGGGCTTCGAACCACCATAGAACAAAGAATATATACTGTAAATGACGTATTCCACATGTATACAGAGAATACAAAATTACACCCATATTACAATGATTACATCCAATTATTAAGCCAATACTTATATCTTACTATGCTAACTAATGGTGGGCGTTCCTGACATTCCACACATGTGCCCAGGTCCGAGAAGGTTACACAGTCGTTTTAACCATGTGAGTGCTAAAGCTTTTCTTGAACATTCTGTAGCTTTGACCACATTCCCCCCCCTTTGATGCTTCAACACCTGGATACCGATATGCATCATAACCAAAAATAGCATGCTAACCTAGTCTTGGGTTCTAGGACAGTAAAATCACACAGTATCTTCTTGATTAAGGAGTGTATACCTCCATAGGGCAAGGACATGAGCTGCTGTTTTCCTTTCTATAGTAGCGTCAATTATACTACGGAGGAAGCG